>NC_051155.1:120661896-120842928 GCF_013339745.2 Dermacentor silvarum
GCCGAGCTATCTGGTTGGCTGCCCAGAGCGTGTCATCGATAATTTTTCCAACTTTATGGTGAACAAATGTTGTTTGTAATAGTTGGAATGTTAGTTCATTTGTTTCATAAAAAAGAAAGTAACAGAAAGAGAATGCACATGGCCAATTTATCACTACACTCAGCACTTCCGGCACACAGCAAGTGTTGCCTGCTTGTGTTACAACGTGCTTCTGTCTTCACAAGAGCTGCACAGTCAGTGTTGGTCTTGATCTTTCTTTTCGCGAGCACCATGGTTCACCCTTGTTACGCCGGAGGATTACCACCACAGTAGTGTTTCTCGTGTCCGGTATTCGGGTAAACGCAAGTGTACTGGGACTGGGCCTGATTATTTTACGGGATGAGTGGAGGTGCAAACATGAATGGCTTGCACAGCGCAGCCACCTGGTGGCGAAGGGCTCAACCAAACACAGAACTAATATAGCAGTAATGATGTGCATTCTACTTTGCTGCTGGTGTAAACTTTTGGCTGGAGCGTAATTGTGAACACATTGTTTTCTAAATGTTTAGAATGTTTTACACATGGTTGCAGCAATATTAGCTCTTTGGCTGGTTAAGCTCTGCGCCACCAGGTGGCTGGACCATGCAGACTGATCAATTCGCTCCCGTACGTCTACGCTAAAGCTCCTTCATCAGAGCAATAGTAGTATGGAGGGAGGGGCTTTGGTTTACGCCTCCACCCATCCGTCAATACGCCCAGCTCGCCTGTGGTTACCGGAATACCGGACACGCTCGGCGCTGTGACAAAATGCTCGCAACGCACGCTGCTTTCGCTTGGGATCAACTACCAGGCTGCTGGCAGGCAGGTAGGAGAGGCTTCGCGCGCTGGCTCCGAGACAACCGGAAGTGATAACCGGAAGTAGACGACACGACATCCCATCGTAATGCAGAGCCAGTGAAGGCGGAGCTTAGCCCAGATCACTCAGCAAAACGAGTTGAGGAGAAAAAGCATGGCTATGGAGGGGGATAAATTGTAACCGCCCGTAGCTGTCTTAATTGAGACGCTTCACACAAATTGTGGTGTGAATGTTTTACTGTAGCTGTACCCTACGCGTCTACAAAGTTTGTCCGAACCATTTCAGGGCCCCTTTATGTGGTATAAAAGCTTGCTCTTAAATCTTAAAATAAAACAGTACATAAGTGTCATTAATATAGTGCAACTTGACTGTGTTTACAGCTATCGCCACCAAGAGTGCTGAGTTCTGGTCGGGTTGGTAAGAAAGTTAGTGATCATGTATGGGTACACTCACTTTGGCCTCTCATTATAGAGAAAAGCAGTGTTTGTCAAACAAACTTCTGTAAGCCGTTCTTCTATGGATTACCTTTACTTAGTTCTTCACTGTTCATAAACAGCACAACGTAACAATGATGTTGAGTTTTAGGAAGTCTCCCGTAGCTGCCGTAGTTGCACTGTGTTGAAGCATATACTAAGTGTTCTAGCATCCTGGTTGCGTTGGGAATTACACTGAGTGCTGTAGAAGGCATAGAGTTGCCTTAATTTTTTTCTGTGCTGCAAGCCCAGTGTGTGGGCAAAACATTTTGTGTTGTATTTTGTAGTACAGCTCCGAATGTTGCGTAAGGCAAGCTATTCGGCGTAGAAGTGGCGAGTCGGCAAGTTGGTGCATGTTCACACTGGAAAATGATAAAACACAGGTGGACAAGGGAAGTAGACAGTATATGTGGTAACTCTCAACTCGGCTGTGTGTTGGAGTCGAGAAAGCTATATCTCAAAAATCAGTGTGTTGTATTAGGCTATTTTTCAGTGTTCTGGGAAATAGTTTGTGCCTGTGTACTTCCTTTGCCCATCTTGCACTGTTTTCCACTTTTCCACTGTGAAAGCTTCCTGGTCTGGAATTGCAGGGACAAGTGCTTGAGTTAGAGCATGAATGATGGTCGTCGTTGAATGTGTCTTCGTAGTTGGGCAGGTGGCTGTTATCACACTGCTGATTTAGTGTGCTGCGGTTTTCCTTTTTTTCTTTTTTTTTTTTTTGCTTTCTATTTCTTTGTCTTTTTACGGCAGGCATTGCACGCAGGTGGTCTTGCACATTTTATTTGTCGAATGCACTTTGCAGCTTAAAAACTGTAGACGAGTTCCTGGCACAAGCGGCCGGCTGCACCGGACAGAGACGGGCGACTGGGTCTGGTCAGACGGAGAGGATGACGAAGACTCTCCGGATGAGAGGGTGCGTCAGCTTTTTTATTGCGAAGTAGAAGTCTCGGTGCCATGGAGAGCTGCCGCTAAGTACAGCCAGTGCCATGACACTGAAGACGAGAGCTCGACCGTAGCCTTCTGTATATTTTATAATGCCTGCCCAGTCGTTCTGTAATGTATGAAAGTTAGTGGTCCATTGTGGCGGCACCACATTCCCAGTTATATTGTACCTTTTGTGTTGCTAGAGTGCAGACAACTTGCATCCATGCTGTTATCGCTCCATGCCCACTCCTTCGCTTCTGCAAGACGTATGATGAAAGGAGGTTGATGTAACTCTAACCTTGCCCCATAAACTGCGACCAACTAGTGGGAAGGCGGTGCCCTCTAAGTGATCGATTTGGTGTCATTGAGCTGGCATTGAAAAAAATACCAGAGGCCTATACGGCAACTAAATTTAAAGTTAGCTGTAGTCAGGATTTTGTACTCCATAAGGCTGCATGCCAGGCTCATGTGCTCCCAGGGCACATGTTATGCTAGAGCTGATCTTTCTCACTTGTCTTATGTTTTCTTTTTTGTTACTTTTGAGTAATGGTCTTGAGCAGTTTCGTGTTTGAATGCATTTGTGAATTGAACATTCCCTAATGAGCATAGAGTTCTTGCTCATATTCGGGTAGCATTTCTGTGTGAAAATACCTTCTGGGGTGGCTTAGTCACCGTGACTTGCTGCGGCTAAGCAGGAGGTCATGGGTTCAGTTTTCGACCGCTACAGCCGCATTCCAGTTGCGATAGAATGCAAGAACATTCATGTCGATGGGACACTTAGGTGTATGTTAAAGATTACCTGGTGGTCTAAGTTGACCCAGAGCTTGCTACTACAACGTCCTCATTGCCCTATTTTTCTTCAGGATGTTAAACCCCATTTTTATTATACAGTGGAATCTCGATGATACGATGACGACTAATACGAATTTCCGGATGATTCTAATTTTTCTGTGGTCCCGTCCGAGCCCCATTACTTTGCAACGTGCTAGAGAACGGTTGTTATGAATCGATTTTCGACCCACGTCGGTTGATACGAATAAATGCCACCCCACCAACGGCCGCGAAAGAGAACAGCACGCAGTCACGCACTTTCACCCTTTCTCTTTTGGTGCGGAGGCGTGGATGCGGCGCTGGACAGCGTGGAGGCCACGACTGGACGCGAAGAGTTTGAAGCGGTGGCGCTTTTGTGCTTTTCCCCACTCCTGCGTGGGGAAGCGCGATCGCCACAACGAGCGAAGGTTCGTGTGGTCTGTCGCTTCAACAGAAACTGAGCGGCGTAAGCACAGCGCATACAAAGGTCAGAGCTGTGTGGAAATCGCTTTCAATATATGGTGCGCGCGACAACACGGCAGCCGGCACAGGCGCAAAGTACAAGAACGCATTTGTTGGCAGAGTAGAAGCAGCCCCCCCCCCCTTCCCTCCCTCCCGCGCTGCCTTCCTGCTTTGCTCCTTTCATGTGGGAGATTGCATCGCCAGTTACCCTTGCACCCGTTTGCAAGATACGTATTTGGAGCCGCAGCACAGCGTCGCCCCCCTCCCTCCCTCCCATACCCCCATGGCCTTTCGCGCGACGGAAGTCGCGTTTTCTCTCCGCTGTGCGTTTGGTCTCAGTGAAAGCACGTGTCTCCTGCGCGCTTTCACTTGCACATACGGCGTACGGCTCCGATTTTATCGCCCTTGGACTCATGCTCCACGTCTCATGCTCCTCATCCGCATCGCCCTCGTTGATCTCTCCCATCGGTGGGCGCACCTCATTGAGAAGCGTGCTCGCTACCACCCTTGTCGTCAAGATTTTCTCGCGGAAGCCACATTATAACCGGTATTTCGTCTCACGCGGCTGCACTGTAAGCGGTATGCGTATACATGGAGTTCTATGGGAGGGTAAACGGGAGTCGGAAAAGGCCACGTTGTCGCCAGTTCTGCACTATAAATGGTTACGTTATTAGTGGTCTGTACTGTAAATGATTTTTACGTATGTGTGCCTGAGTGAGTTCACCTCTCACTGTTTAATTTAGCTAGTTTTAATGGTGTTTCGATGATACGAATTTCGGCTAATACGAATATTTTTCGTGACCCCGTGAGATTCGTATCATCGAGATTCCACTGTATTTATGAAGATAAATTGTGTCTTTAGTGGATGTTTTGCTGAATTGGCAAGGAACTCATATGCTGCAGCAAGTGATTGTGTGTAGATTAAGATGGAATGCGGTTGCTTTGTAAATTTGGGTTGACTGACATCGCAGGACCTGGCAGCGCGAGATGAGGCCATCCTGAAGGCAAACCAGTCGACGAGTTCGTCGGACAGCGCCATTGATAATGCCTTGCCTGCTGACCACGAGACGACCACATCCGGAACCTCCTCTGGCTCCACATCGGGGGCACTTGCACCAAGCAATCTCATTCCCACACAACCGGTATATGCCGCTTGCTTCTGTCTCCTTGGCGCAGAGTGCACGCCAAGCACTTTGTGCGAGCTTGTGGGACTTATTGCATTGGTAACAGAGAGCATAATCTGTGCTTTAATGCAGTTTGCATGTTTTTTTTTATATATAGTGACAACCCACAGGCGAATCCGCATTAGTCCTCTGTTGTTCCTTCTCACTATGGAAGGATAATAATTTTTGCTACCTTGGTTAATGCAGTGAAATTCCAATAATTCGAAATCTCTTCATTTGGATTGACGGATAATTCATACTGCTCTGTTGGTGCCGGCAAAGGCCTATGTATTTGAATAGAGAAAATACTCCCGTGAATTCGAACTCAAGAAACGGTGCAACAGTTATTTCTAACGAAATTTCTTGCTCCCATGGACCTTTTTTTGGACAAACCCGAGCCAAAGGCGAAGGTTCGATGTGTCGCTAGCTACCATAATGTCTCGTGCCATAAAAATGACAGAAGAAACATGCTCAGGGAGCCGAGACCAAAGTGGAGCAAGCAGATCGGCACGTGCCCTCCTTTTCCCACTTGGCTTAAAAGGAGCAGGAAGGAGCTCCCCAGCACACGCTTGATAATGTTGCTCTTAGCACACGCTTGATCCTGTTACCGCATGCTTACCAGTGGCCGACTCCCATCGAGCATGCTCCGCCTCCTAGCACGCGCTGAATCACATCGCCAACATTGAGCACGCAAGAGAACTCCGCGCATCAAGCCACCATCCTTCTCGGCTCACCCACGCATTTCCCCTGCACCTACATCAAGCCGCACGCAAGCCGCAATCTTATCGTGCTTGGGCTTCATACAGAACCTAGGCTTCTACCTGCACATGTTGTTGATGGAAGAAAGATAAAACTTTTTCAATGCGAGCCCAGTGATGGTTTTGGTTTTCCACACAGTACCGTGCAATTGATCAGGCACTATATTTAATGGGGCTCTCCTTAGTTCGAACTATGTTTTACTCGATTTTATTCGAACCCACTTACAACGGTCCCAGATACAATTACATTAGGGCTAAGTGCTGCGCTGGTTGGTACGTAGTCAACAAAGAATTTAAACTGGCGAGTTTCGTCCTGTGCACTTGACTCTGTGTATGCGTCTAGTTAGCTGGTTTAAGTTCTTTGTTGACCACATACTATAACGATTTGTGAGTTATACTGTCCACATTTCTCTGTATTTAGAATTTTCCAACCCAGCCTATTGAAACTGCACCCAGATATAATGAAAATCTTCAATAGCGCCGTACTGTTACATCGAACACTTCCAAACCGGTCATGGTAATAGGAGGGCACACGCAAAGTTGCAAGCATGGAAGCGTGACCAAAGTGGGCGTGTGGCAGCGCCCCGCCCCCCAATTTATTCCAACAACGACGAAGATATGAGCGCCGAGATCAACGAGCGCTGCTGCACAGATTTCAGAAGCTACGAGAAAAGTCGCTTTCAACCATGCTAGTGTAACCATGCATGCTTTCAAGGCATGTCTTCAGCATGCTTCAAGGCGAGGCAGTATGGCGGCCGTGGCCTCTGAGATAGCACTGGCACATGTGCTGGTGCTATCTCGGAGATCACGAAGGCAGCTATAGTTTTCGTGCAGTTCTCCGTGTGATAGGCAGCGGGTGCACTACGCCTGTTTCGATGATTTGGACCAATTTGGACCAATGGGCGCTCATGTATTGCTAGTTTATTGTTGCTGTCGATATTAACGTGGCCCGAGTCGGCGTGAGCGCGGTATGACGCGCCGCTGTTACTTCTTTCTGTGGTTTTACGTGCCAAAACCACTTCTGATTATGAGGCACGCCGTAGTGGAGGGCTCCGGATTAATTTTGACCACCTGGGGTTCTTTAACGTGCACTACAATGCAAGCACACGGGCGTTTTTGCATTTCGCCTCCATCGAAATGTGGCCGCCGGGGCCTGGATTCGATCCCGCGACCTCGTGCTCAGCAGCGCAACGCCTTAGCTGACTGAGCCACCCCGGCGGGTAAGCAAAGCTGTAAAGAGTCAGCAGTTATGCCACCGTTATCGGGAGATTGCGGTTCGTCGATGCTTTGTTTGCGTTGTCGGTGGGAAATGTTCACGATGGCATTCTACCTTTCGCACTTCATACTTTTTCAACTGAAGCGACATAGAAAACGTAACTTTGTGGCTTTTGGCGTGTGTGCGGCTGATGCTACAGCCGTAATGGCAAGACCTTAGCAAAATCCGAACATGCCGCAGTAGTTTCCGCTTCAAGCCAACTAGAACGCTTCACTATCATGTGCAGAATCCACTCATGTTCCTCTGACATTAAAATATAGTGTCACAAGCTCTCTCTCTCGAAAAAAAAAAAAAAAACGGTGACAACGCTCGTAGTTTCAAAATGGCAGTTAATCGTAATCGGCTGGGTGGCGTTCTTGATGAGTTACGCCGCTGCGTATAGTTTTATAGATGATGTTTTTAACGGAAACTTGTAGCTAGATGCGGGAACGTGCCGGGAACAAAAATGAAGGTACTAAAATACGATTTTTAAACCAAAGCGGTGTCAAATTGTAACTGCCGACGCCAGCTTCAGTGTCGTTAATCTTTGTGCGTTTTAAAGGCAAGTGCACATATAACGAACTACTGATATAATACCACATTTTGCGGAACTATCAAGTTTGTTATATAAAGTTTCGATTGTACAATATCCATTCACATTTTGCACCGTCAGCCCTTCAGACAAAAAAATTTAAGAGCCGAGGTTATCACATCAACTCACGTTGTAAATGCGTAATTACTCCAATGTTTTCTTCATTGTGTGCATACATATGCATGGAGTAAGGGAATTAATTTCAGAGTATTTTTAAATTTTCGCGAACATACCTAGACTCTGCAGATTTCAGAATCTGACAAATGGCAAAACTTTCTACGTAATAAGTAAAGGATTGCTGCAAAACATTACCGAGAACCTCATTGGTATTCAGTACAACAGAACGTCACTAACTCATTATAGTTTCAGAGGGAAAAAAAAAAACACTTGATTCTATTCAACAGCGATTCCATTGATAAAAAAATATTTTCTAGAACTTCATATACGTACTAGAACTGAGCTGTAATCAGTGCTGGCATACTAATTTGGTGTTTCCTGTAATAAGAGTAGACCGTACTGTATATCTTGATTTCTATGTACTTTTGTTATTGATAGCTTGATGCATTCGATATGCAATGCCAGAGAATCCCAAGCATGTGCCCAAAATGTGAGCGCATTGTATTTTGTGAAAACTTTTTCAATATTCAATTCGATATATATATTTTTCTTAGTTTGTTTCAAAATCTGCTATTCGGTATTCGCACACCCCTACTTAATAGTAGTGCACTAACCATAGGGTTGCATTCTCGGTAGTCATTTTCGTGGATAGTGTCGCTTTTGGCGAGCATCAGTTGGCTGAGTAAGCGGAAGGAGAAGCAACAAAAGAGACATCACATCTCTTATCAGTGTTATATTTTGATTTTGTTTTGCAGACATACATTGACTGCATGTGCATTGCTGCAGTGTGGTTGTTATGTTAGCAACTTGCTGAAAGGGGTCTTAGTTTTGTCTCTGAAAGGGATCGTACAAGAACGTGGTCTCATGTTTTCTATCTACATGCACCAACTAGCCCACTTGTCTCTGTTAGCTTGTTCATTGTTCTCTAAGTACTGTAAAAGGCAATTCCAGGTCTGTGATATAGAAAAAGTAACACTTACATACATTTATTTACACATACTACTGTTAAAAATGCTTAGTGTTTAATACCGTAATTCCAAAGAAAAGTTCTTTAACATCTTAAGGGACACTAAAGGAAAATATTAAGTCGAGTTAGATTGAAAGATGAGGCCTCTGTAATAACGAATTCGTCATTCTTTTGTAAGTGAAAAAATTATGAAAATGGAAAATCGGGGTGGCACCACGTATTTTGGACTATGGTACTTCTCATATGACATCAGCACTGGATGATTCAGAGAACGGCAAAGAGGGCGGGCGGTGATTATGTCAACAAATTAATTTTGGAGTCAGTGATTTTCCATGCAATAAAGTCATGTACCTTGGTACACAGAAAATGATGATACAAGATTTAGACGAATAACTTATTAATCCAACTCTGTTTAATATTTTCCTTTAGTGTCCCTTTAAGACTTCTAAGAAGCAAAATTGATGAGCCAGAAGAAAGCTACCTATTAGTGTATGTATTTTATGGTATAACCTAAAGAAGGCACAATGTGAGGAGTCTCTGTAAATGTGGAGCTATCACTAAAGGGGCACTAAAAGAAATGTTAACTTGAACCGCATTAGTAAATTACACTTCTGCAATTGCAAAGTGGCCATTCTTAGCACAACAGGCCAGAAAATAGGCAAGAACGAATGGCAGTGGTCACACTGACCTGTGCTACTATTCTGGACATCAGCGAATTCTGCAGAGTTGTCAAATTTTGTAATGGTGGCATTTTGAGCCCATCAGGGAAGCTGTAGCAGCCAAGCTGACCAGTTGATGAGTTCAACAATATGGTGGAATTCGCCAATGTTCTGAGTAGCATCCCTGAAGTTATTGTAAGAGCTTGCCTTGACATGATTTTTGACATCGTCTGCTTGGGTTTAGTTCACTGTTTATTGGGAAACGAGTTCTGTGCTGTAACAGCCTAGCAAATTTCATGGACTCTTCCTGCTTCAGCACATCCCAATATGCGAAAACACTTTGGAATCGGTTATGTCACATTGACATGCCAGAGCAAACGTTTCGGTGCAAAATTCAAGAACGGCAAGCTTGGCCCTAATTTACGACTAAAGTAATGAAGCGTTTTCGGCCAAACGAATGTGGATATGCTTTTGATAGAATACCTTGCAAGTCTATAAACTTATTAACTGTTGCTGTTTAGTATCACTTTTCAACTATTATGGGGAAAATGTGCTCTCCTTGCAGCCACCACCAGTGCCCGAGTCCACAGGACACAGTGAGACACCTCAACAGCAACCTCCTCAGCAGCCTTCTGCAGCCGCAATCTCAACTCCGGAGACCGTCAACCTCGTCCTCAGGATAAGGTAAACACTGCAACACCGTGATCCCACTTCTTGTACAAAAGTAGTCTGCTTGCAACCTGGTTGCTGCTGGTGCTGCGTTACTGGCAGGCCTTGGCTTGATCCCCGTCACAGGAATAACGGGAGTAGAGTAGGCTTGTGTGAATATCAATTTCTTGGTTCGAAGCACAGTCAGAGTGAATAGTAACACAGTGCAGAATAATTTGACAGCAAGTAGTTCAAGTACTTGTGGGGTTTGCATAAAAGTTTGACTCAGCAGCCAGAAGCTGACATCTAAAATAAGTCTTTTTACTTGCAAAGATGGAAATAGTTCTGCCTCTGAAATCAGTTTATTTTCTAAATGGTGCTATTCATATATTGTGATGCAAAAGTGCAAGTTCAATATTTTTACAACTCCAGCTGCACAGAAATTTGTTTACAGACTCTTGTTCCCTGTTGTGCTTAAATCTGTACTTGAATTTGGTGGTTGTTGAGGCTGCAGGAGCGTTTTGCATTCGCTTGTCGTGCGTTGTTGAGATGCTGTGAAATGAGACCTTGACTGCTTGATGCCAGCAGTTTATGCTGTGTTGCGGAAATTTAACTTGATGCTTTCCATCTACAAGTGACCTTAACGCTTTCTGTTCTGCAAGTGCACAAACGAAAATTTTCATAACTATTAACCGTAACATCGAGGTGCAGCTTATATGCGAATTTCAACTTGAGGTGTGGCTTCACAAAAGTGCAATTCGCGCTGCTGTGAAATCACCTTTATAGAGCATTTAAAGCAATGTTTTCAACCATGAGCATCACCAAAGAGGTGGTGAACAGAGCAGCATGGTCGTAGATATGATGTGGATGATTCTTCTTTCTTTCTTTCTGGGGCATTGTACTTGGTAGTGCGGCTTATACGCAGGAAAATGCATATTCATTTATTTCGAATACTTCAAAAACTTAGAATACTAAGATTCAAGGCGAAGCAAATATCAAATAGCGTACTACTTGATATAATATTAGTAATATCAAATATTCGCACAAGCCTACTTGCAAGAGATGTTTTAGAAAGGTTTTAAATGCAACTGTTCTGCATTAATTAATGCAACAATTGCAGCAATGCAACAATTGCAACAATTGCAATGTAAAATACAACAATTGCAAAGTACCATGATACTTAGTTGCTATGCACTACATAAGAAAAATATGAAAATGTACAAAATGCTGCCCGAGTGCATTTTAAATATGTGTCAAAGGTCTTAAAGCTCTTTGTCGTGTTTTGATGCTGGCATAAAAGGGACAGCTCTCATTGTTTGTGTTCTAGCTTCTAACTGTGGAACTTTTTCTCTTGTAGGAATCAAAGGAAAGAGCTTAATGACATCCGATTTGAATTCACACGTGACAAAGGTGAGTGTGGAAGCCGCATATTATAATAGTTAGCAAAGCTTTAGAAGGCTGAAAGGGAAGTTAACGTGCTTGTACATACACACCCGTGCCACCTTCATCAGTGCAAAGATTGAACGTTAGCCAAGTCCAGTCAGAAAGATTGTAATAAAACTGTACATGTTCATGGGAAAAGGGGATTAGAACCCAAAAGGTGCGAGTAAGGCCTGCAGTCCATTCTGGCAAGGCCTCCTCGTGCTTTGCGTGAACCAGGGGTTGCATTTTGTACCGATTCTTTCCATTTTTCATTCTTTTCGCTCTTTGTCATAGGCTTGTTGCACAAAGCCGCACCCCATTATACTGGGTTGCACAAAAAACAATGAAGGGGCCCACTTATAAAATTACTGGTTTTAACAATACAGTTATAACGATACCACATATGACGATATATTTGTTATAACAATGAGTCAACTTAACAGTATCAACTTATGCATTAGGGCTATGAGAAAAAAAATGTATATAACAATCAGTTATTCGCCGCATGTGGGATATAGCGATCGAAATTTTGCTGCTGGGCCGCGGTTTTCATGCTGAATAATCGTGAAATTTGAATTCCTGAGTGGCCTCTAACTGATACGGTGCGAAAAGTTTGCCTATGCGAGTTCGTATCTGCCGCCAGTACCGCGCAGCGCGTCCTGCGTGCGCGCCGATTGCGGAAGCCACGGAGAGCATTGCAAGTTGACGCACCATGCGCAAGATGGCGCCAGCTCCTTCGCATCCTTAAAGCCCCTCTTGTCTGTACGCGTCGCCGGCGGTCGTGCGAGCGTCCAGAGAAGGGGGGGGGGGGGGAAACATAAGCTGTCTCTCTCTCCCGGTGAGTGTGGAAATGCGCCGCAGAAGCGCAGCGGGAGGTGCGCCGACAAAGCGCAAAGCTGCATCTCTTGAGACGAAACTGCAAATTTTGCAAGACTAGTAGCAGTACGAGCTCGCGCATTCGATGATATCGACGATTATGAAAACCAGGAGCGCCACGATGACGAAGGCTTACAAGCAGTGGCCATGCCGATCAACGGAAAAGGCGCCAGGACGAAACCCCCATGGGCGAAACCAACACAGTGGAAGCCGCTGACATTACCGAACTCTGGGAGCACGTCGCTACTGACGATGAAATAGGTGGTTCGTCGATGAGAGAGTTTCTGAGTGCAGATGGTGCTACCTCGTTCTGCGAAGAGATCTGCCACGGGCCGATCGTTGTCGTGACTGCAGTGGCGTTGTAGGACGGAGGCGACGACAGTAGCAGCAGTCACGACGAGATTGACAATGGCCCGTCTTTGACGACACCAACCCCGATGTTCAATCAAAGTGCAATTTCGTCGATCTCGTCGCTCATTGATTTCATGCACGCTAAATTATTGTTGCCAGTGTTCGTGCAGCAGCTGGACATCGCTGCACACGGCGTTGTGAATTCGAACCTTTTGCGAAAGCAAGTGCAAATTTTTATTTCAGCACGCCGAACGATTGAGGCGCGATTTAGAGGTATAAACAAACATTTTTTTCTTCACAGCCTACTTTGCACAACGTGGATATCTTATCGCAAGTGGCAAATGTGATTTCGGGACCGCAAAACTATATTGAGCGGCGTTTTTTTACAATTTTTATTTTGTTGTTTTGTTTTGTTTATTTTACAATTTTTTTTTTTTTTTTTTTACAATTTACGGCAGTCCCGATATAGCGATGATTGATTATGACTATGGGATTTTTCGTTCATCTTGATATCGTTATAATTGGACTGCACTATACTTGGATGTAATATTGAGCAGCCCTCATACTTTAAACTTTCGGTGAGTGTTCTATAGTAAAATAAACTTGCCTATTATAATGTTCCCATGTCACATTATTGGTTGTAACACTTGAATCTGGCTGCTGGGTGTCTGTGCCGAATGGAAAAAAAATTTGAAAATCATTTAAAAAATGCGGGTGCGGCCAGCCGCCGCATCCGCATTGTGCGTCGCACACACCGCCCTGCGTGCCTTCCCTGCATGCCTTCCCCGTATGCCTTCCCCATATGCCTTCCTATTTCCCTCTCAACCTTCAGACTTGTTTCAAAGGTGTGGAAGAGAGGCGAACATGTGAGGCTGGTGATGTAGGGAAGGCATGCTGGGTGGCATGCCTGGCACACAATGGTGGTGCTATGAAAGCACATCGCACGCAGGCGAGTAGGGCAGCAGGCGATTTTCAATGATTTTGCATGGCACAGACATCCAGTAGCAAGTTTAATTTGTTATAACCAATAACACAGTATGGGAATGTTGTAGTAAGCTGTTTGTTTCACCATAAAACACACACAGAAGTTCACGACTACTTATTGTTTATTCAATGTATTGTTAAAAATGGTATCGGTATAAGTGGGTTCAACTGTCTGTGTGAAATGCAGATATGCTCTTAGATTAGACAACTGCTGAATTGATCTGAATGAAATTTGTTTCATTTAAGGGAAAGCTGAATTCTATGGTCTATAGGAAGCATAATTTTGATTTAGGGCCTCAAATGTTTCGCAAAAATTCTCGAATATTGGTAAGCTTAAAAACAGGCGCAGGATTTCCAAATTTATAACAGTACCAAAAACAAATATTGCAGTTCTGAACACTGCATCTCTTAATCGAGCATTGTAGGTGGACAAATACAATGTACGTGAGATTGTTGCAATGTTTATGAAGGTTTCACAAAGGTCCCACTCACAAATACAAATTAGTGGTACGTCTCGGAAATGGTATTCAGTGTAATAGTATTTCGTTTTTTTTTTTGTCATGTAAACCGGTTGTAACAATTATCAATTATAACAATGGAATTTTCATGGCCCTTGAATCTTGTTATAAGTGGGTTTGACTGTACATCAATTTTGTCTGCTTTAAATGTCTCAATAGTTCTAGTTTATGCAATTGTGGTATAGTTTGTTTTTTAGTTCCTTAGTTAGAGTTGCAAGTTTAATGCTTCAGTTCTCTCAAATTTTGCTACTTTTGAGTTTTTATAAAAAATAATAGTTAACCTGAGTAAAAGATCTGCTCCCCACATTTGATAGAGCATAGCATTTTGATTTAAAATGCAACAAACCTTATCGAATTTGGTGCATTGAATGCCAAGCAAAATTAGTTCTTCGTTCCTATGTATATCAATTGGAGCTGTCTGACTCGGTAAAACCAAGTCAGACGGCAATGCCATTACACTTTGATGCAAGCAGTGTGAGAGAGGGAGATTAGACTTGGAATTGTGACACACTGTTGCGCACTCATGCAAATATAGTCAACATCCGTAAAATTGGGCAGTCTGAAAAAACAAACACATGTGTCTAACCGCCCTCAACAGCCACATCTGAAATAGCCTTAAAGGCTGGGCAATGCAATTATTAGACGTCTCACTACTTCTACTGTGACGTGAGATAGGCGGTTGTGCATGTGTATAATTAAAGATCACATTTTATGTACCGTGACTCCTTTGCACTCTTAGTATGCTTGACTGCATAACACAGTTGTAGTGCGACGAAGCTGAGTTTTGGGAACCAGCATTATGCAACGCTTTAGGCATCGTAGTGCTTGTACTGGGAGTGGAGACAGCTGGTCCGCGTGTATACGTAACTAAAGAACACGTTTTATGTCCCGAGTACCTTTGGACTCTTTGGGTGCTTGACCGCGTAACGCCGCTGTATTGCGGCAAAGCTGACTTTCGGGAACTGGAATCGTGCAACACTTTAGAACCTTGCCGTGCTTTCCGCACTTCAACCCCATCGGTGAAGATGACAAAGGCGGAGTTGGCAACATTGTGGACAGCGGCAAGTCCTTTAAATGAAGAACATTGCACCAAACAGCAGAAAGCTTGATAATGAACATCGAAGCAGCTAGGCCTAACATAAGCACAAAACAACTATTACAGCTGCCAGCGGATCGCCAGTGGTTTGAGGCTGCAAGATAATCAAAATGGCAGTGGTGGTGGCTTCAGTTAATGCTGTTTTGGACCTGTGGTCATGGCAAAAAGTCCAAAAAATCTGATGGCAAAGAGCTTCAGCGTCCATAATTTCAGATGTCTTTGTACATCGGTTCTGTGGGATACATGGCAGTGCCACGAAGGCGTCCAAAAAATTGGTCGTTCACCATGTGCAATAGTGTATATAGGCAAGTCGCATTCTATTCTGTGCCATATTTTCTGGTACCTGGCTCAACTTCTCTTAGTTGGTCAAGTAACACGCTTTCTTGAGTGCAGCACAATTGTGAAAAACTGTGATGATTGGCTGTATTCTTCATGCTTGCTTTGGTACCATGGGTAGTGTATTGTATTATAGTGCTGTTATATAGAGTACTTTATTATGGACGTCGTAATTGTTGTCGATGGTTGGACCAGACAAGATGACATTTAGCCACATCATTTTGGAGAGGGAACAATGTTTCCGATTTGCAATGGCCACTGCAGGTGGTGCACACATTATGCAAGCAAACATGCTACATCATGGCTTATCGAAAATGCTGGCAGCAATGCTTTTGAAACACACAGCACAGCAAGTGTTAGTATGTCTTGATTGTAAATGTCAGAGCTAACTTGCACAAGTACATGGTGCAGCTTATGATGTGTGCCACTGGCTGCACATGCTCTTTGTGCATGGCTAAAGTAGTGAGCACGGGCACATTGAAGAGATGCAACCTTCTGTTTGCTTTCTTTCAGATACTGCTGATGGCATTGCCTCGGAGCTTGTTGGAGCAGGCTTGGTTGATGGGAAGGATGTTGTTGTTGGTGAGTCAGCTGTCTGTGTTCAGAGGATCAGGTGCAGGGGTGGGACTGCCCAAAGTCATTTTGGAGCAAGTAAAATTGCGATTTGGAGGAGTTTGGAATAGAAAAAATTTCATATTGAAGCGGCTTGGAGCAGACTAAATTTCATTTTGGAGCAATTTGGAGCCGGCCAATCTGAATTTTGGTTGAACAATGGAATATGGCAGTACACTTCAAAACCACAGTGAAATGCAGAATAAACCAACACGAAGCGCGTAGTAGAAGTGCGCTTTGCAGCTACAGCATACTAGCATATGGAAGAGTGGGTCGAGCGACGGCACGGCGCATGCTTTCTTGTAAAACCGGAAACATTGATGGTACTATGATCGAACTGTATATTCCCGGATGACACTCATGATGATATCGGAAAATGTTCTCAAATTATGCGGTCCAATTGATGCAGTAACATATTTTCTGGGTCACCATATGTAACTGCAGGCCCAGAGAGTCTCAGTCAACCCTGGGCTGCTATAACGTAAAACTATTGCAATTTGTGTTTAATATGATAGCAACTATATGGACACTCCAGGTGCAATTCTGCTGTCGCCGTGATGTTCCGTATAAAGTCCAGGGGCGATAACATCGTCGCCGCGTGCCTTATGTGGGAGTTATTATGCGAGTGAAAGCGTGCGAGGGTGGGCTGACGATGGCGGCTCAATCTCGCGCGTGCAAGGGAAGGAAGTGTGGAGGAAGCACGCCGTCTCCAGTCGCGCGCAAGGCACCGGGGGGAATAGAGGGAGGGGGCACGTTCTCCTGCGGCAGCTGCTGCGTATGGCGCAGCCACGCGGGCCCTATCTTGAAAGCGATCTGCGACAAGGACAGAGTACAAGTGCTGATGGCTTCATGTGCACTGTATTTTCGCTGCTTAGTTCACATTGAAGCGAGAGGCAGTGCTGCTGTTGCCGCGCTACTTCACTCCAGCGTTTTGACGAGTTTCCGCAGTCAACGAGTGAGATGTGTTCACCTTTGCTTGAGCGTGCGTGACACTATGTTTGCTAATTTAGTAAGCGAATGTTTACAAGTTTATACGGCCGATAAACTAATATCCTTACTTTGTATAGCTGTCTACTTATTTGCTATTACAATCGATGCTTCTCCTTTCGGGTGAAACTGCGACATTTTATTCCAAATCCGCCATTAGCACTTCGTAATAAGTCAAAATGGCTCGGGCCTCGCCTATATGGGCATAAAAACTGATTGGAATAGTTTTACGTTATACCGGCCCTGGGGACAGAGACCCCCGCCCGCTGAACCCGCTGCTGCGCCCCGAGCCTACTTTTCGTTGTGCGCTGGGCCCACTCAACCGTACTCTAGTACACTCTAAATACAGCCGGCCTGGCCCTTCCGAGTGCACCGACAACAGCCGTGAGCGACCGCACGCGCGCCGGTCACTTGGTGGAAGCGCCAAAAAGTCCAGTCAACGGCTGCACTCTTTTTCGGAGAATGAATCCGTTCGCCGTTTGCGGCCACTGCCTGAGCACACATGCCCCAAGCCGTTCTGGCGCAACATGGCGCAATTTCGGTCATTTTTCTGTGTTGCTGGAATTGGCATTTGTATTGAAATGGTGCAATTGGCGCAGGAGTCCCACCCCTGATCAGATGGCATGCTGAACATTTCCAGCCTTTATTTTTAATACAAGATTACAAAACAATTCCCCTGTTGTTTGTGCAGTGGCTGCCAACCTGCAGAAGCTGATTGACAACCAGATCATGAAGACGACCACATTTGCCTTGGTAAGATGCGGTTCTTTCAAGAGAGCCAGTAAGAGTGCATGCAAATGATTACCACTAGGGCTAGTAGATGAAACTGTACTGTTAGTGTATAGCACGAGGTCAATATATAATCGGCCATCTCTAAATATCGTCATTTTTTTTACATTGAGCCTACAATACACAATGGGTATTTTTGACGGAGAATGTCGTGCTGGTTTTTGCTAGTTGGGGGCCACACTTTTAACTGGTAGTGCCTAGATGCACAGTCAACTAGCAATTCTTATTACGACTGAATGTGCATCGTTTTACCGTTTGCCTCACCAGCTAAGATTGAGATTGCAAAATTTTTCTGAAGTTCCTAACCATGGGCATCTTTGCTACACAGAAACAGACACCCGAGGAGGCTGCTGTGGACACTCCAGATGACAAGGCGCTCATTGGTTTTGCTCAACTTTCAATCGTAGACTAACCAGAGCAAGCGTTGAAAGTTGGCAGAAACCCCGCGCGCCCCGCCGCAGAGAAGAAAAAGGCAGCAGGCCCACGAACCACACCGCCTTACACGATTGGTCTTCGTCAGTGAGCGAGTGCGTATCTGCTGCACGCAAGTGATGCGGGGAGGAGTGGCAGCAGCGAAGTGGAGCAGGAGTGTGACACCGCTGCTGCTTTCTTCTCTCCTATTTTTGTAAAGTGTAAATTTTCGGTCATTGAATGCAAGGAGAAGGCAGGTTTTGTAGAAGCAAGGAAGCCAGCAACAATGCAAGAAGCCGCTGCCGACAACGTGGTGAGGATGTGCGACGGCAAACCATGCACACAGATGGACACCACGGCTTCTTTGCAACCTGCACATACTTTTTTTTTTTTTTGTAAGGAGCCTTACTACCCTCCCACCTCACTTTTTTTTTTCGTGTGCCCGCATACATAGGCCATGCCATTCATGCAAGTCTCTCCCCCCTTCTTCTCATTCTCTAGTGCCTCGCCAGTCATTGCTTCCACACTTTGGGCTGGGCGAGGCATGTTTGATTATGCAAGTGTGTACCATAGTCTTGGGCAAGGGTGCTGCCTTCCCCCTCTCCCTCTAAGGGCGGTGTGGGAATGCGGCAGGGGTCAGTTTAATTTATTCAGAGGCAGTCATAGACAACAACAATAAAGGCAGATTTCAAAGAAATCAATTGTGTGTGTTTTCTCTGCTGCTCTCTCTTGCTGCCTGCTGTGGTGGCCCAATAGTGATGGCGTCATGCTGCTGAGCACAAGGTTGGTGGTTTGATTCTTGACTGCGATGGCCGCACTCTGGCATGAAAGAATGCAGAAGGCCTGGGTACATGCTAAGGAACCCCAGGTGGCTGAAAATCTGGAACCATGCACTTTGGTCTCTCATGACCCCTTTGCTGCTTGTAGACGTTAAAAAAGCACTAAAAAGAGAAATAACTTGGCTGTATTAGTAAGTTACTTTCCTGCAATGCCCCCCCCCCCCCCCCAAAAAAAAAAAAAAAACTCTTTCCACAAGAGGAGGCTTGGTGAGCTAGTAAATAACCAAAAGATGGGTGGCAACGCCGCCTTGCAGTTTGTAGCGGCAACGTAAACTTTAACGGTGTCTGCTCGGGCCTAGTTAAACATTTATCGGTAAATATAGACTTAAAAGAACTATAGACTGAACATAGTAGGTTTCAAGAACTATTGCAGAGCCAGAATGGGCTATAAATGAGAAAATGCTTTGAAGTCCGTGATGCACTGACCTATTGGCGCTGCGTTTTTGGTGCGAAATTCTAAACTCGAATCTTCAACCATCATTTTGTTTTAAGCTATTGCCACAAAATAATGAATAATATAGTTTTGAATGAACACATTATCAGTCTAAGCAGATTTAACGTTTCTCTTTATTGTCCCTTTAAACCCCGTAAATAAACGTTAACACTGCTGTTGTCTTTTCCCACAGGTAATCTGTGAAAACATGTTCAAACAATGTACCCCCTTGCCTCTGCTTTTGAGAACAAAGATTCAGGCAGGCCACAGGGTGTTCTCTACCTTGCACTGGACCAAACTGAGCATTGCAGTGGAGCTACCCCATTGCAATGAAGGTTTGGCAACATGGAACTGTGTCTCCATTAGCCATTGTGCCATGCACTGCTATTTATCTGAAAAAACAAACCAAAAAATATTTGGAGGGCGCTTAAGCTTCGCCTGAGTGGAACACAATAGCATTCAAAGATCCTTGACTGCTTCTCGTGCTTCCCGGCAACTGCAGCTTAAGTAACTGTAATGTTTACTGGGAAACGCTGGCGGTGAACGCTATGCACGAAGGTGCACTTACTGGTAGAAATGCGGCCTCTTGCGTTGGCCAATCTGTTATAGTTTCGCACGTTTAATATTTCAATCAGAAGATTTAACATAAAAGGCATGCACTGTCGGTATTCTGTTTCATGACATTTGTTTGTGGCCTGTCATTCTCAAAGTTCCGAGGAATAACTTTGTAAAGAATGTAAGACAAAGTGTGAGTAACTTTAGTGGTAAAAGAAGTATTTAGTGTCTACGGAGGCCCTGCGTAGTGGTTTGGAATGATTTGTCACCAAACGAAGGTCGGCGCTGAGACCGGAATTTTTGGGGGACATAGCCGTTAACGCTCTCGCGTTAAAAGGAGTGCCGTTCACTTGCCTATCTACATGCAGTCCTCTGAAAGAACCAGCTCTGGCAGACATGCAAGTTTGCTTGCTTTTCAGTAATTACAGTTCTAAAGCACAGCTTTTCTGAACACTCGGCTTCCAGGCTCAGTAAAGTGATTTGTTGGCCATTGCTTGAGGCAACAGTTGGTTATCGTCAGTGTTGTGTACTGCAGACTATGCATTATAACAAATGGTTGGGAGCCATATCTCTATGCTTTGCACATTTCATATGGCATCCTGTTTGGTGGAAAGGCTACTGTGGTGCCATCTATTGCTAGTCTGGGATAGGTGTGGAATGTTGGTTGCATACTTGAAAGCTGCACAGTTGGCCACAAATGCTCACGGGGCATGGGATTTGCAACAAAAATTAATTTTTGCGAAGCCTCGATCTAAAGGTTTCAGTCTGTAGTCATAATTATAATCAATGTAGTGATCCATTAGTGACAAGTACTATGCCCTAACAGAGCAGGATTTCACATTTGTCATGGAACTCGTGTCCTGTAAGCCTTTGCAGCTAACTGTATCTACAGGGTACCTCCTTTAGCAGAGCACATTGTTCTGTCATCCTTCGTACAATCACATTATTTTACATACGTGTAATTGCTTTTACACATAGAGGGTTGTTGTAAGCACACAATTTCAGTCTTGAAATAGCAAAATTAGATGTCTTGCAGTGTTAAGTTCTAAAACATTAGTCCTGGCACAGCAGCAGTAGCTAAAGCTTTGTTTTAGACTAAATTTGTGGTTATACCAAACTTAGGGCACCTGCATACTCTTCAGCAATAGAACACGCTCACTCAGGACACATGACATGGGCTCCTCCACAGCACAGCAGAAGTTGGTGGCACAGCACTCGCTCTCATATGCATGCATATAATTTTTATGATGAATGTGCTGAGAGTGCCACTCTCAGCATAGCAACGATGCAAACGTTGGCTGGCATGGTGAACCTCTGCACGTGCCCCCCCGCCCCCCCCCCCTCTGAGATTGGGCGAGGCGCACCGAACATCTCACAAGAGGACATCACGCAAGCATCGCGCCATGCACGCATGAGATCATCAGAGGTGATGCCCATGTATTTGGTGCCAGTCACACAGGCAACGCTTGGCATTGTACAAGTACTGCTGGTTCTGTGTGACGAGGTTGGAGTAGAGTTAGTTGTTGCGCATGGTTCAGCACAACGGAAAACACCACGAAGCTGAGTGTTCTGACTTGCACTGCTTTCAAATAATTTATATGAAACTATTTTGCAAGGTTTGTGCTGTTTGTTATATCGAGGTTGCATTGTGTTACAGGAACAGTTGGAGATGGGTTTTATTTAACAGAGGCTAAATATATCCTGGCGGGATGAATGTGCATGAAATACACAACTTTCAAACAGGATACAGTGGAATCTCGTTGATACGATTCTGCGTAATACATTTTTCGGGATAATATGTTTCTTTTTCTTTTCCCGATAGTACGATTTGGTTGGATAATACGACTTTTGGATGATATGCTTTATTTTCCAGTTCCAGTGAAGATTGTATCGAGATTCCACTGCACTAATTGGATATGCAAAGTGAATAATGCAACACATGCGACAAGTCACTTCCAAAGCAAATGATACAAATTTTCAGTGTCGAGTTGGTGTGCATATGAAAGAAAAATTCTTCAGATTTCCTTTTTTGTTGCATCTTCCACAGTCAATGTCACTAGTCTGTCAATGGCTTTAATCAATCAAGTCAGATCACTGTTGTTTAACAATCTACTGTAGGGTGTCAACTTAAGCTAATGCAAGGCCACACACACATGCCATAAAGCCTCTGCAACTGCAAAGGCTTTTGCAGCACAACATCTGAGAAAAAAGTGGAATTTCTTTTCGGTCTATGCATTTGCCTTGGAGTCTAAAATTGCAGTGGATACTCCCCCCACGAATAGAACATTTCTTGCCCAATTTTTGGGCTTAGTGACAAACTTGTGAGAAGAAAACTTCATTTTCTCACAACTGTAGTGCTCCAAAATCTTTGCGATTTGCATTCTGCAACTTCAAACTTTGTAATTAGACTGCAGCCACTCACAGGCAGGCGCAGTCCAGAGTTTAGCTAGGTGTCAAGTGTAAGGTACGTAAAATGTAAAGTGCAGAAATGGTGTATCTGAAGAGAGAACAAGTCGAAACGCACAAAGCCTAGATTGACAGTGCTGCATTTTATTATGCAATGTAACATAACACCCATGACAACTTCACATATTTTACATGACATAATTCATTTTACAGTAACAAACTACTACTATATACAAGCTTTCAATCGTTACTGCTCACAAAAATTTCTGATGTTAACTTATACACAATAAATTCGCTTAGAGGGAGCGACATGTCATCTAAAATCGTCTGAGATACTCCTCTTGATTTGCACCTTAGGGTACAGCCTTTTCCATTCTTGCACAAAATCGAGGCTGATATTGAAGCAGAAGGACACGTCAAGAATCTTCAGTTGCTTGCACTCAATGAGCACTCTGCAAAGGAGGAATAATGAAAAAGAGGTAGAAAGGATGTATATACCTCTGCCAAATTGGATAAGCTACATAGCAAGTGTGATGTCTTGATGTGTTGCAAGCGTGTGATAATATCACGTGCATGCAGGATAGAGATGGCATAACATCATCTTAGCATCCCGGTGAGAACACTTCATCCAAATCATGTCCCAATGTCCATGCACCATTTTGGATACAAATAGGACATCCGCTGGACGTCCAGTTTCGGATATCCTATTATAGATGACCCAAGGATATCGCACATGGACCTGTTTCAGATATCCTACTACTGATGTCTCAAGGTTATCCAACATGGACATTTTTTTAACATACACATGAATACTTGTCCTCCAATTGAGGCTTTGTCTTTGTTTCCTCGTAACAGAAATATGTTTTCTCGCATGTTCGAATTACAATCTGAAGCTATCATATCTGCAGCTCGTGTGTACGTAATGCTTTACAAATTTTCTGACGCAATTTACTTTGAAAACTTCAATTAGTTCAATATGACATTTGTGCTTGACGGAAGACCTAGAAGAATCAGGAGTATGCTGCACTCCTGCACATGTGCGTGTGCGTAACGTGTGTACACAATGTATCTGCTCTTGATGCCCCACGCTCTGCCCCTTGCATCTGTCACACAGTGTGTGCTGCGACCATAATCGACGTTATGGCAAACACTGTGCAAAAGGCCTTCGCACATGCCCATAAAACTTACGCAGCACGTCCCGATAATGTCCCTCGCGGACATGCAAGGGATTTCAGCAGGACAAAGAAAGTACGCCAAACGGTAATCTGAGGGACATCCACAAGATGCATTAGACACATCCCCTGGCAGTGGATGTCAACAGGATATCCAGAGGACGTCATTGTTGTCACTAACGTGACAATGATATTTCCAAGGCCTTGATTTCCATGCATGTGATGGCCCACCGGTGAGTTGCGCTACCTTTACATTTTTCTCGAGCTGCAGAGAGATGGTGACTCCATGCTTGCAATCGAAACAAAAATTTTTCATTTGCATCGATTTTTCTTATAAGCGGACTTCACCCAGTTTGGAGGTGTCATCGTTTGGTCTAATAATGTGGACCGATCCCAAAGGAAGTGCAGTCTAACAAAGCGCCGCGAAGCGCTAGCTGTCATGAGGGAAGAAGGTGAGAAAGTGGCATGTGATGCATGCGTCAGACATTTCAAAGGGCGTCTGTAGCACAAGAGAAGCATGCATGCGATGTATGTTAGCTATCGCATGCTTAGAGAGTTGGTGGTGCTAAATCTGGGCCTAGTTTTTCGTAAAGCTGTCCCCCTTCCACACTACAGGAAAGATATGCATATTCAAAGTCAAACAGGAGGAATAAATGCCATGACCCGCCGATGACCCAAGCCACAATGAATGTGTTTAAACATTGCATTTCTCCAAACAAAGTTTGGAGGCACAGTCTGACATCAGCAGCATTTTCTGGCAACTTTCAACCAAGTCAATGAGGACCTATGGCAATGTATTAATATGAATTCGAAGTACCTGGGTAGCTTCTTCACTATGGTCAGCAGCATAGACTAGTTTGTCACAAGCAATGCATGTCATGCTCGCCACAAAAAATCCCTCGTCTGAATAAACCAATGCTTCTGCAAGCCTCCCGCGCTTTTAGAGCTGATGGATATTTATTTAAAATCTTTATTTAGCAAACTTTACAATAGCATTGTCAAGTACGGTACGCTCTTACTGGAGCCCAAAAATACATGAAAAAAATACAGCCAACAGTCATGCCCCTTGGACCAGAATAATAAACGCAATATGTGGTGATGATTTCAACAACCTGCAGAAAAGCACAGGCACTCTTTCGAGCAATAGTTTAGACTCATGCTGCGTGTACAGGAACTATATTTCACTAGTGTTCCCTGTCGGCACAGTCGTTAGTTGTCGAGATATGATCTGGAGGTCAAGTGCATCGGCTATTTATACGAGGGCAAATGAGAAAGTCTTTGCCCATTTATTTTTTTTGCCAAATTACGGCTGTCAATGCGAAGTCAACAGTGGACCTTTATTGGACCAGCCCGGCCTTTACTGCTGGTAGCTCCGCAGCACGGCACTGCTGTCAGTTGTTGAAGATGGCGGCTGTGCTTCACACGTCCACAGTGTACGAGCAACGAAGTGTGATTTGTTTTCTATGTGGCAAGGGACGAACGCCCGTTAATATCCACAGGGAAATGCAGCCCACGTATGAGGAAAGGTGTCTCGCTTTGAGAAGTGTGAGGTGGTGGTGTTGTGAGCTCACAAAAGGCCGTGAAGCCAAGACAGCAGTCTGACGGTGATTCCACTGTCAGCCGGACGAATTCTACCACAGGGGCATCTCATACTTAGTGCTGCGATGGGACAAATGTCAGAACCGGTGTAGGGACTATCTGGAAAGATTGTGTAAGGTTCGTAGAATAGCATGTATATTTGTAATGACCTTTCTTACCTTACTTTAGCTAATAAAAAATAGGGGCAACGAATTTCTGATTCGCCCTCGTATACGATTCGCCATGCATTCCAGTGTAATTGCTGGTGCTCATGCAAGTTCCAGAATGTACACAACTAAATTCAATTTGCGTACACAATTATGGAGATTTTTTCACTATAGAATAGGCAACATCATTCGGGAAAGTTTGGATACATGTAGACATGCCTTGCAACGAGTGATAACTTTGTAATAGTGGTTAGCCGGTGAAAAATGGTCACTGTAAATATGTATATCTCAGTATGCCACCTCCTGGCAAATCCAATTCCATGCAGCTGAGTAACAGGAGAAGCAAACCCTCCTCAGTGGTGGCTGTATTGTATATAAACATGTACTAATACCTTCAGGAAAATAGTAAGCAACATCACTCACTGAGAAACTCCAGATGAGCTTGCCTCTGCAGATCCTAGAATATCTAGATGTTCAAGGTCGTGGCAATGCGTCGCAATAACGAAAAGGTCCGAATCACAAAGGACGCTGAAAATAAGTCACACATAGAGTTTTTAACTTTCACCCATTGCATCTACCATCAC
The DNA here is from genome assembly GCF_013339745.2 of Dermacentor silvarum. Classification (NCBI taxonomy): domain Eukaryota; kingdom Metazoa; phylum Arthropoda; class Arachnida; order Ixodida; family Ixodidae; genus Dermacentor; species Dermacentor silvarum. The sequence goes on from NC_051155.1 coordinate 120,687,676, forward strand.
CACTAGCTCAACCCCACAATATACCAACTCCTTTTCCTTTTCCATCTCCATTTCCTTTTCCAACTCCATTTCCGTTTCAATGTTTACAGTATAAGTGCCCTGAATAACCAGTAAGCGCAGTGCCTATTGCTAAAATTTCACAGAAAAGGCAAGCAACACAACCTGTGCAAATTTGAACAGAGCATAGGGCCTGTTAAAAACAAAGTTTCATAGAACAACATTCAACGTACTGAGATCCAATAGCGTTCCCAATTTTTGTGCTCACCTCTAGGTTCCACACATAGGCTAACAATATGTATGGTAGGAGTTCCTTTAATATGGCTCTGAAAACCAATGAATTTGTCCCTGATCGTAAAATGACTGAACGTGACCCTGAATGACCACAAAGCCTTAACTTGTCAAAAGTTCAGTTTAATTCTATTGCATTTACAAGAAACAAAGGCCGCCAACCCAAATAATTCAGCTTACTGAAGAGAGGCAATTTTGCTGCAGAACTTGCAAGAAAGCTGAAACACTAAAGCCCTGAATGTACTATCGCCCAAAAAAGTTTATGGACCACGGGATCTCAGAAAACGCTAAATATCCGAGCAGCCTTTAAAAGTAGCCAGTAAAACCGTACATCACAATGTTGTTCGCATATACCAGTAGAGACTGGAAATGGGAATACACCTGGATATAACGAAATTGACAAATTCCCGAAAAACTTTGTTATAACGAGGATTTCGGTATATGCAGGGTCAGCACGAAAATTCGAAAAAGAAACTCTTACTGTATTTACTCCGTTCTAACGCGCCCTCAATTGTAACGCGCACCCGTTTTCCGTTTTCGTCGAAGCACTCATCCTTGGAATGTCACACCAGGTATCGGATGAGTGGACGCGTGTCGTTTCGCACAAGTGCGAGGCATTGGAAACGAAGAGCGAGCGTCACGATGGCGTCATAGCGTCGTATAGTGTTACAGAAGAACCCCGCTGTTACATTCCCGGGGGGCTGCGTTTTCCCGGCTGTTACGTCGTTTTCGGCCGGTCCCAGCACAGCTCCCATAGAACCCAAAGCATTGGTAACCCCGTTGTTGCGTCGCAACTGCGGGACCGTTCCCGCATCGTACGTTGCGAACTGCCACCCCGCGCCGGCCCGAGCGGCCATTTTGACTTTTCATGTCGCTTGGCTTGGTGGCTTGACGATGGCATTGGCCGCCGAAAGTGCCAGGGGCGACAACTATGACATATTTTCGGTTTCCGCCAGCAAAAGCATGGCCCTTGAGATCCGTAATTGCTATGTAAAGATGGTGTCTATGACGCATTGTGGCCCTAAAATTGGTTTTGGCTCATAGATATTCCGTATAAAGTCCAAGGGCGATAAGGCAGTCGCTGCGCGCCGTATGCTGTGCGAGGGGAGCCGAAGGGAGCCGACAACCGCGTGCGAAGGGAGCCGACAACCGCGTCTAAATCTCGCGCGCGCAAGAAAAGCAGGGAGGAAGCGCGCCTTCTTCTGTTGCGCTTGAGGCACTGGCAAGGGAGCGAGGGGGGAGGGATAGCGCAGCGGCGTTGTACTGTACTCTGGCATCAACTACGTAATGCGCGGCTGCGCGCGGTCGCGCGGGCCGTATCTTGAAAGCGATCTGCGTTGGGGCAGAGCCTAGCAGTGTAGGTGCGTCGGCAGCTCATAGCTTTGTGCGTGCTGTGTGTTTTCGGCGCTCAGTTTGCGTTGAAGCGATAGACAACAGCACGAAGGTCACTTCGTTCGCTTCTCCAGCAGCGCTTCCACACGCCGCCAGCGTTTGACAACGCGTGTCCGCGCTCATCGAGTGTGATGTGTCACAGAGTGTACCAGCTAGTGCTTCGGCAACATCAACTGGAAAAGGAGAGAGTGGCGGCTTGGCGGGCTAGGCCAGCTGCAGCAAGCGGCAGGATCAGGTTTCAATGAGGGGAGGGGGAAAGGTCACGCCCGCGGCGGCAAGATCGCCGAGTCGAGGGATGCAGGCCCGCCTCGCACATGCACGCATACACACGTGCGATCGCTTCGCATTCCGTCGCGGCGGAGAAGGTGCTTCCGGTTGCTGCTCGCGCAAAAATGACAAAATTTGGGGCGAAATCTCTAGGTTGTCGGAAGGGAAAATTCGTTATATCGAGGGGGTCTCCCGCTGCCACTTCGTTACGTAGAGGTACGTCTCAAATACATGTGCTTCTATGGAGTAACGGCGGGGAATAGAAAAACTTCGTTATATCCAGGAATTCGTTATATGGAGGTTCGTTATAAGTAGGTTTAACTGTACCAGGCTGCATTCTGAGGCTGTGGAGATATTCAGCTTTTTGTCAGATCCCTTGGTCCGTAAACTTCTTTGGTTGAAAATACAACCTAGAGTTGAAAGGTCCTAGCACAGGCAACACACCAAGCTTGGCATTCTCCCCTGTATTACATGCTGGATGCTTAAACTTGACGTTTTAGAGCTATGTTGCAGTTTATGCATTTCAAAACGTTTTTCAGATGTAATATCGTAAACAAATGAAATACAAAGAGAAAAATATAGGGCAGTACATCTCACATAAGCAGTAGCATAGCCAGAAATTATTTTTGAAGGGGGGGGTTACGTGTCTGGTGTGCCCCTCCCTGGCTATGCCACTGCATATAATAGCTCAATAGTACAACTTTACACTGCTGCGTATCCGATCACAGACGATGGCTTAATTATGCACGAAATCATGATCACATGATGTAACTCAGTAGTACGTGTTTCTGGGCTAGTCGGTTCATACTCGGCAATTTCAGACACTAAGACCTACGGCCACTTAGTGCAAATTGAGAATAAAAATTAAAAAAAAAGGGGACAGGCCGAAAGGTGAGCAGTCGAAAGTTAGCGCTCACCTTGTCCCCTCCCCTTTTAATGTGTTTGCATTCTTTCGGCTTTCGGTACTTCACGTACTTTCCAGGGGCCATCTGTATTTTTGTATGTATCTGTGTGTCTATGTTTATATCTAACCGTTTTCCCGCCTACCTGGGTCGAATGGGTAGCATATCGGGCTGCTGTGCTGAGGTAACACGGTTTGAAAGCAACCATTGGACCAATTTGGGTCACTGAGTATGTGGCAATGCGTACACACAAGCCGCTCTTCAACGAACCTCTTTCACGCCGACAAGAGTCACTGTACACGTGAGACCGCTGTTCGAAGAAGCTCTTTGAGGCCGACTTGGAGCATTGGGTATGTGCCAGTAGGTGTCTGCCGGTCTTCAATGAACACCTTTGACGCTAACTTAGGTAACTAGGTAAGTGCCACTAGGAATAGGCCGCTCTACAATGACGAAAAAGATCCCTTAAATTTCTCAGATGATGCGCGGAATCAAACCGTCACAAGCATTCCTCGAGGACAGCAACCCGACACATTAGCAGGCTGGGCAGCAAATGCACTGGGTATGTGCTGCTTTTCAGCGAACGCCTTTCATGCCAATGCTTCAGCGATCTGTTCCATGAATTCACTGGGTATGTACCGCTCTTCGGTGAACCTCTAGCCAACTTGGGTCAATGAGTATGCGCCACTGAGTGTGTGGCAAGCAACAATTCTCAGCGGTCGTAGGCACTGGCGCGCCATGCTTCTCGTCTCGAAGGCCACGCGCGAACTTCTCGGCAGTGTGCTATATTGATTCGATGCTAATGCATTACCATCAACAGTCATCGTGATATCCCTAGCAAAAATTCTAATAGAAGTTTGTATTAGTCTAATACAGTTTTGTATTAGTTGTATTAGTTTTGCTATTAGACTAATAAAAATTTAATAGAAGTTTGTATACGTCTAATACAGTTTTGTATTAGTTGTATCAGTTTTGTATTAGACCAATAGAAATTTCTATTAGTCGTACTGATTTACCTATAAGACCCACAGGCCCTGTGTATTAGAATTATTAGCTTTATGCAAACAGTGTTGCGTGTCTACTAGTATCTCTATTAGACTAATAGGTCCTATTGGCCTTATACAGATTGTTGCTGGTCTGATACAACATGTATTGCTGGATTCCACAGCTCGTGTTTGCTGATGAAAGTTGATAACAAAATAGACTAGCGGACCGCTTGCTTGCATGGAGAGGTGTTTCTATTTACTCACTGAATAATTAAAAATCCTGCTGTACAAATGTGCAGCAGACTGCGTTTGCACGTTTGCATTAGTGTCAGCGCACTAAGCTAGTGAAACTGCATCTCTCGGCGACATACACAAAAGCGACGTGCGCCTACATGGTCTTGCCAATTTTGCTTCACTGAATCTCGTCGTCGCGATGAGTCGTTGAGGAAACAGCTAGTGTTTACAGCACAGCGAACACTTCCCCACGAAAAAAAAAAAAAACACGAAAAAAAAAAAACACGAATTACCAGCTGTAATCTCCAAGGCTGACGTTCCGTCAGTGTCGTATTTTCTGTTGAAGTGCGCAAAAAGTAAATGTTAAACTTTTAACCTAAATTGCTAACTTGATACCGCATATAAAAGGCCGTAATATTTATTGACATCAAATAGCAGTATCGCAGAGAAGGGAACACGGCGGGCGGGAAGGACATAAAACTGCGACCGTAGTCAGCCGTAGTTGCGCACAGCACGTGTGCCATGGCGGCTGCCATGTCAAGGCGAGGCGTCACGCGAGGCGTGCGTGTTAGTGAATGAACAATGTGTTTTTAAGGAACCCGTGGTGTTAGCGCCTGCGCAATCTTATTCGTGCAGTAATATACTTGGATAGTTTTATCTATGGATGCTGTTAATACTTCAAAACAACGCAAGGCAACTGTTTTACCCCTGTCCTTCGCGGCTTTGTGGATCTATCAGCGTGCATCGATGTGCAGCGTTTTCCCCGGCGCCGATTTACTATTTCGAGGTAATTATACTTCTTATTTATGCTTCTGTAGTACAGTATGAAGTGTTTTCATCTTTTTTTTTTTAATCCTGACGGTGGACGTAAGTACAGTGCCGTCGGGCCGATTGCTGTGTGCATTGCAGCAATAACATGCCTGTTTCCGACAACGCTGTGCAAGATTTCTGTCTAGAGTTCCTTATATCTGTCTACAGTTTCGATGGAACACATGTTATGTTGATTTTGTGTGCTTTGTAATTGTCCTGTCATGTCAGGTAACATCATTGTTTATTATGATAAATATTTTGAGCTAGCATGTATCAACTGTCCTAAAATATTGGCGAGCCGCATTTATTCTAAGTTGGAAGCAAATATTGCCAGCTTAAACGTTTCGTGGTAGAACTAGTACCCCTGCTTTCAACTGTGTGTGTATCTATATGTGTGTATTTTTGTGCCCAGGTTTTTTTAACCACTTCATCAAAAGGACGTCCTCTGGTCGAAGTCAACGAAAAGCTCTCTCAATCAAGATTTCTGAGCTGACGAAGATTTCGAAAGAGGAATCTGTAAAAAGATATGCTGTGCTAATAAATGCTTCTAGCAATTTTACCTGTTTTTCGTTATCTGGCGCATTGCAACATTTTCTTTCACAGCAATAGACCTATTAGACTAACACTAATAGGCCTATTAGACTAATACACTAATAGACCTACTAGACTAATACACTAATAGACCTACTAGACTAATAGGCCTATTAGACTAATACACTAATAGACTGTATTAGTGCCAATAACCTAATAGAATACCTTAGTTTAGAATTATTAGAATTTTTGCTAGGGATGGGTTCTGCCACAATTTTTTAATTCTTATTTTCATATTGCACTAAGTGGCCATACGTCTTATGGTCTGAAATTGTTGGCATGATGTGAAGTGGTGATAATAGAAACTTGCCACTTCATGTCATGACACTTCATGTCATGCATCATAGGCATAACTTGTTTTCGTTTCATCTGTCTGTGATAGTATACATGTAATGGCTCTATATGCAACTGGAACTTGAGGGCTCCGCGCCTGTCACCTCCTAACGGCGTCGCCCATTTACTGGGCTGCTAAGTTGCCACTGTGACACAAAAAGCTGCAGTTAAGCTTCAGACCACACATGGGCATTAATGCATCACCTTTATAGTTTTCACAATAGTGTAAACTGCATCAAATCACATACCGGACAGCAGTCAGCAGTAGTCTCTTCAAATGTGGACAACCTCTTGCGAGTTCCTGGATGCATCCCGACTCAATGCTAGTGCTGACAGGGAAATTACAGAAAGAAGTTTGTAAAATTTACATTTTGAAATAGCACAGGAGAGAAATGGAGCAAACTTTACTTTGAAAACCTCAGTCCAGGTTTGTTCACTTTGTCCTAGTTATTGTCTGCCAGGCTGAGGTGCGTGATCAGCTTAGTTAAGGCTCGGTGCTTGTTCTGCACTGTTCCTCTGAGTACGGATTCAGAGAAACAACGCAGGAGAAGCATTAATTATTATTATTATTTGATATGAAAACAGACATACACACACAGAGAGGCAAATAGGGAAGAAGCAGGTTGGCACAAAGCCCGTCTACTCTTTAGGAATGAGGGGACAGAAAAGGAAGTTGTAGATAAGCACTAAGATTCAAGACAAAAACAGACACTGAAAGTATATATCAAAGTGGAGCACAACATCCATGACCAGGAGGCAGACATATTGACATACCAATCTGTGAAGGCAGATCACCCGGGACACAACCTCTACATAAATGCTAGTGTTACAGCCACAGAAGTGGTGCTGGTGCTGTTTATCCAATGAAATGGCTGCAGCTTTGCTTTTACAGAATTCAGATGGATGAAAGTTTGCCGGTATGTCTGGCTTTTGCATAGGAATTCACTCACTTAAGAGAAGGGAATCCCGATATGTATTCTATTTCTATCTTGAAACACTACGCTCACTAGAACAATTAAAACTACACAACAGTCATTCAGCCCTAAGGCTTCCACTACTCACTGACTTACAGCATGCTAAATGCTGGGCCATTTATTCATGGCAGAAAACACCAACAAAACACACAAATCAAAAAGATTCACCAGCCTTCTTTTACTCGAGTGTTCCGTTTGTCTTTTCTGCAATGATATTATTATTTCTCCAAGTCTCCTTATAATGTCCATCATAACCTAATTATTAAGCTTTCTTGTACATAAGCCTTCACTCACTTGAAATATATGAAATCAAAGTACCACCAAGGACTAGATGCTTCTTGACAAGTCATTAGCAACACTCTGTTGCACAAATTGTCAATGACCAGCTTTTAAGGTGACTTTTGACAAACTGCATTGCTTGATTCTTGGAACATTTCTGCTTCTTAAAATTCAACAATGTTAAACCTTGTACTCCAGTTGTATATTTGTGAGCTTGGAGACAACTGCATTTTCTCCCTATACAGCTACTACCTTATACAGCTACTACATGACAGTCATCAGTCGCTGGTCCTGAAAGGTTCACATACAATGCATGTTAAGTAATGAGACTAAACGGTTCAGAGCGTGAGTTGCACCAAGTCTTCTGCAAATTACCCGCAATCAGTTATTAATCATCCTTGAGCTCAATATAATCATGAGATATAACCAATATAAGGCTATTCAATCTAATGCTGCTACCATGAGCAAACTAGCCTGGCCTTCTAGTGCACTGAAATTGGCAACAAAATTCTTTCAGATCCTAATGCTTGTCTCTCTTCAAATCAAAGGCCAGCACATGCTGGACCCTTTTGGGATAATCGGAATAACGGCACAATTGAAATCCTCATCGAACTAGCCGTTCAAAATACCATATATACTCATGTAAGACCTACACTTTCTTTTTGAATAAGTGTGAGGGGCACAGCTCTTAGCACAATCTTAGAAGGGTGCTGCTCTTACACAAATCAGGCGCTGATTGACCACGCAATATGACTAGCTGCTAAAACCGTGGATGAGATCGCATATGATGTACAGAATAACAAGAACACTCGTTACACACTATGCGTGCACTTATTCAAGATTCAGGATAACTGATCGAGTTCCTCTTCATTCTTCATCTCTTCCGTTCTTGATATCTCTCACATTCTTATCGGAGCTTGCTGCCTCATTGGCATGATCCCTAAAATGGTCGCCCTTGGTGCCCTGTATGCTGTTAGATGTTCCAGCAATTTTAAAGCTTTTAGCAATGGTACCAACTGATACTGGAACCTATACATTTGAAATCCAACCTTCACAGTTCTTAATTTTCTTTTTCTTCTTTTCAAATTTTTGACCACAAATGTAGGACATGCAGATCTTACACGAGTAAATATGGTACCACTGTCTGCTTCATAACAGTAGGACACAGTAACCATACTTGTGTCAGACCCATTTGATTAGCTCTTAGAGTTTCCCTGCCTTTGGCAAATCAAGGATGGACCCCTTTTGCTGAGACATACACTGTTTGCCCAGGAGGTGTGTTCACTAGTGCAACTAAACCGAAATGAAGATTGTTCAATCCTTGTTACACAAACAAGTTTGACTAAACACTTGTTCAATGGTGAACACTAGTGACCACTTGCTCAGTAGCGCTATGCCAAGATTGGAATTGTTCGATCCTTGTTACTCACACAACTGGAACTGAACACTCACCACCAGCCAAGGTCGAGGCTGACAACAAGTGGACAAGATCGGGCAAACAGATTTACACCAACAGCAGACAGCGTTCTTGCACGGTAAAGGTCCAGGCTTCTGAGGTTTCTGGAAAAAGTGCACGACTATGTATTATTTCATAGCTGAAGTGGATGAGCTCTGACAGCCATTGTGGGTGATTTTAGTGTACTAGCTAAAACAGCGCAACAGTTCAAATACATGCCAGCTGACAGCGAAGCAAGTATTATTAATTTTCACAGGAAGCAGACGGATGATCACCATCGAGAATAAACAGCATGAGACAAACAAATGACTGGAAACAGGCATGAGGGGCATGAGGTTGGTTGTAAGAGGAAGAAATGCAAGCGGCAGACTTTGCTTAGCCGCACCACGACAATGACATTGAAATTTGTAAGCAGCTGAGAAACAGCCCCTAGAAGACTATTTCACCTGAATCTTTATCAGTGATTCAAACTGTGTGCCACTGATGGCACTAGTTCCCTCACTGATTTTGACAGTTAGTTGGTGGGAGACTTTACAGTAAGTGCTTCGTGAAAAATTCTTTAGAAGAATAAAGAGACACATCTTCCCCCTGCCACCATAGTCATCATCAGTCACTGTTCCATACAAAGAAAAAATTTTTTTTTTTTTAAGTGACCAAACAGGTCCCTAGTTGTGAACTGCTTTGGGTGCTTGTTTTTAAAATTTGGTGGTACCTTTGGACTCTTGTTGCAAGAGACTCGACCACAAGTTTCCCAAAATTTCCCAGTGGAAATTGCGTGTAGCATTCAAATATCACATCAATGACTTGACCACCATGTACCACTGTGTACGTGTACCACCTGAGCCCGAAAAATGCGCCAACTGACGCTATGTTCCAAGTGGGTGCAAATGAAGCCTCGTGATGCTGCTGGAATTGTTCTACACTTGCCTGATTTGAGAGTAATGATGCAGTAGCGAGGCAGGCCAGTGAGGACCAGGGCAGAGCAGTCACACTATGCCACACCTACTTACAGCCATGGTCATGATTGGCTACACTTTTGTGACACAGATGGTATGTCATAAAAAGACAGATATTTGCGAACAGATGGCACAAAGAACATGAGATTTGCGTGACTGCCTGTGCCACTTATCTCCTTTCACTTCATTGCTGGATTACATCTAGCTACCTCGTACGCTGTCGAGTGCAGCAGTGAGGGCTGACAGCTGTGCTCAAATTCTTATGTTCAGTAAAGGAGGCAACGGGCTTCATGCCTTTCTGCGACCTTTGGCAGAGCAAGGTACGAGGGGTGTCTAGACACAGGCAATAAAGTGGACAGGACTGGCACTAAGCGCAGTGGAAACAGCTGTTCAGTTGCACAGAAACAGCTATCTGATACATGAGCGTCATTATAAGAGCTGGCACATGAGGTGTGTCACCCTATACTAAATGATGGAATAAATGCTACACTAACATATTCAGACAGAAGTCTTGTATTTTGTTCTCAATCATTCGTCCCAGTTTCAGATTAGAGATAGCCAACAATGCAATAGGAGTTGCCAATTGAAACTTTAAGAAAGTGACAGTATCCCAATAACGCACTGCTGGGCATTGAGCCTGATGAACGTTGCCATAAAGAGGAATTGGAACAGGCAATCTGTTTCTCAGTGTCCGGTGACCCATACCACTAATTCATATTTGCTGACCATGTAAAATATTTATCTATACAGCCTTTCACGGTGTTCCAGTGCACAAAACAGTGACTAATTATTGACTTATTATAATCATGCAATAGCAATGTTTCAAGCAATACAACTGGGAAAACAGCAAATAAACACGAAAGAGAGTTATCAGGGTTAAACCAAGTAATATCACAGCATGCACTGTAGATTTTTACTGCTCTGTGAAGACAAAGAAACCGTGCTTTAGAATGAGGCAAAAAGAGGCAGCAGAAACAAGTGACAGCACTCGTGTCTGTCGTCTTCTCTTGTCTCCTTATGTGCTCTTTCTCCGCCAAATGTATGTACCATCCAGCCCAAATTAGCACACCGTTTACACTGAATATACACGCCTTGGAACGGTAGAGGGGCATAGCACATGCAGTGATGTGCAGAATATATGCATTTATGATTACATTAGTGAGCCTTTTAACTGTGCTCTTTACCATGCTTAACTTGTGCATCTAGAACATACATCCCCTAGCATCAATCTGCCTATCAGTGAGAAGAAAATTATGGCACTCAGCCTCTAGCCTTTTAAATACTTTAGTCAAATATGAGTCTTTAATACTTCATCGGTTACACATTCCTGCCTCCAAAGTTAGTAATGATGCACTTGTCTGACTGCCTTTGATATGTATGTCATGGATCTATCCACATGTGATGTCATTTTTCATAGCACATTTTTTCACAGATATTTATTGATACCACTGCAACATCTGAAAGCATTTGTATTTGTGCATATATTTGTACCTGTGTACTTCTGTGGTAGTATTGTACCTTGTTTGCTGTATTTGTGCAGTGTAAACTTGTCTAAGGGCGTTGCGGCCCAATCAGGCAAACTATTTTTTTAGCCACATTTTCCGACACTGCTGCATTTAATTGTACCGCGAGCCTCAAAATGCTAAATAAATAAATAAAAATATAAATGCACAGCCACTGACCCCAGGTACATGCTGATTTCTAGGGCAATGTCGTCATAGTTGTTCACAACAGGACAGCTGCCTAGGGACAGGTGCTCGAGCTTACTGCAACTCCTGCAATGCAAACATGTTTCCATCCGACATGCCAGTTGTCCACTCGTATTCACTCAATCATCAGGGGCTTTATTCAAGTCAAAGATTGTTTCAAAAGATTACATCGACAAACAACAAAGGTGTACACCAACCAGATGAAATTGCAGCCAGAGCTTTCAGTGAAAGCAATGCAATCACACAAGACGATGATCGTAAACACCTTAATATTTTGACATTAGTAGAATAGACAAATGGCTGTAGTCTGTTGAGATACTTGAAGGGATTCCCATCAGTGTTACCTGCTGCGGTAGCGTAGTGGCCAAGGCATTGCGCTGCTGAACTCGACGTCGCAGGTTTCTATCCCAGCCACGACGGCCGCATCCCGATGGGGTCAAAATGCAAAAACACTATTGTACTTAAATTTAGGTGCACGTTAAGAACCCCAACCCGCCGTGGTGACTTAGCGGCTATGGTCAAGCACGAGTTCGTGGGATAAAATCTCAGCCACGGTGGTAGCATTTCAATGAGGGCGAAATGCAAAAGCATCCGTGTTCCGTGCACGGAGTCCCCCACAACGGTGTGCCTCATAATAAAATCGTGGTTTTGGCAAGTAAAACCCCAGAATTTAATTTTAATTTAGTTAAGAACCCCTGGTGCTCAAAATTATTCTGGAGTTCCCCTCATAATCAGATTGTGGTTTTGGCAAGCAAGACCCTAAAATTCCATTTTTATTTTATTTTTCTCAGTGTAAATCTTCACGATATGCAAGGTGACTAATAATTATAATTAACAGCATTTATCACCCAAAGGCCACACTTGGATGTAATAAATGCTGCTGTGGTGGCTTCCAGATTAATTCTGACCATCTGTGTATATATTCAACGCATGACTAAATCTGTCAAATACCACTAGTTAAGCAATGGCGTCAGTGCCGACATGTGAGTGAATGCTTCGCGTAGTGAAAGGACTTTCAGGATCATTTGAAGAAACTGAAAATAAAAGAACTCATTTTCAGCCGAAAATCTTATCCTCTTGATGAGATTGGTATGGGCGAGTACAGAGCCTGGGTGATTCCACGAGAGATCAACGCGGGTTCAAATATTTTAGATTTCATTGAACATTTTATATTTTGTGAGCATATCACTCAGTAGCACGAAAGTGAACTTGCCTTCTTTGCCAGATTGATACTTTAGGAGGAAAAAAATATTGAAATTCTTCAGGGTGCAGGAGCCATTTTCATGCACCGGGCATTCTCGCAAATTCACAACAATGTGAAATACAAAATATTACGGCTACAAAGAATGCATTTTTTAGTGTAAAACGTATACTTAAAGAAGAGTCAGCAAGCATTTTTGAGGCTTCTGTGCAAAACGGAAGTGTTTTAGAAAAACTTCTTAATTTGCTACACTTTTTGAAATTTGCTATATTTACGAATTTTTATCTACTAAACCAATGCATGTAGCCTTTTGAAATTTAATGGGCTATGAGACCTTAACCTGTTTAACGATTGCGCTGAATATTGTTGCTGTAGCACAAATTGCCATTTTTACAATTTGCCTTAAATGTGAAGTTTTGATGAAAATGAACACTATTTAAAAATAAAAAAAAAAAAAACATCGTTAATTTTTTTCAAAATTTCATAAACAGCTGTTCACAGACACCGGAAAAAGAACATTAAAAATCATGTTGCATTATTTTGTTTTTAATGACAATATATGTGGTAGAAATGAGAGCTTCGCCGGGATGCAGCAAGGTGCTAAGAAATAGGGAGATCGGTGTAAAAAGAATGTGCATTAGCCTCTGACAATTGCCTAAACTTGACCATGATTGGGACACAAGGGCAGTTTTGGTAAACTAGAATTATGATTTCAAGCACGCAGTTCTTGAATGCCTAACTTTCTGACGTAAATTCGTGCACTGATGCCTCTACTGGGCCATCACACGCGCCCATATTTTGTTCGCGCTTTCAAATGAGGCTCTTATAAAAATCGTCTCTTTTGAACGAGTTGGTAGAGTGGAGTAAAATGGGGAGTGGGTCCACTGGAAGCGGTGGCAGACAGGACAAGTAAAGCGAAATACGTTGAAAGTTTTGGGCGGCGCGCCTTAGGAAGCTTTAGCTCGGGTGCTCCTATCTAAATACATGTAAAACGAGAATTCGTTTTTCTCGGCAACCATTGCACCACATTTGACGAGGTTTGTTGTATTTAAAAGCAAAAGTGGTACTCTAGTGACTGTTGGTTGCAAATTTTTATTTAAGTCGTCAACTGTTTAATTAAATTGAAAAATTGCAAAGCTTCAGAAAACGAAACTATCAAATTTACAATTCTGAAACTCAGCAATAAAACATGATATTGCAATTCTGTAAACTGCACCGAATAGTAAATCTAAAGCAGACAAAATATATATATTATATATGGCTCTCAAATAGACTACTAATTTGTGTGTAGAACTTGTGCAAAATCCTTGTAAACAATGTAACAAATTCACGTGAGAAATAAATTGGCATATCAAATTTGTCCGCTTTGGATTCTCTAAAAGATGCAGTTTATAGGTCTTCTTCTTCTTGGGGTTTTACGTGCCATAACGACTTCTGATTATGTGGCACGCCGTAGTGGAGGGCTCCGAATTTAATTTTGACCACCTGGGGTTCTTTAACGTGCACTACAACGCAAGCACACGGGCGCAGTTTATAAGTCTGCAATATCTTTTATATAGGTGCAGAGCTACGAATTTGTAAACTTTGTGTTTCTATTTTTTTCAAACTTATCAATTCGTGAAAATTCCAGTTAAATAATGCAGGCCACAAATCGAAATTTCACATCCAATGGTCACTAGAACTTGCCTTTCTCTCTCATGTGCAACAAACTTAAGTAAAATCGGTCCAGTGGTTATCTCAGAAAAGCGTTTCTGCATTTTACATGTATTCGAATAGGCGGCATCAGAGTTGGGCCCAAGTTAAAGCTTCCTCTTAAGAGCAAGCTTTATTAGATTCGCTTAATTAGATCTGCGTGATCTGGCCCTCTGGATCAGTTGGTCTTGTTGAAAAATGCGGAAAGAGCCGCCATTACTGCAGCGCTTCGTAAACTGAGGACGTGTTCCCTCCTCAGCACGCTATCATCCTTTCGGATTCGTCAGCGGTGCTCCGACAACTATCCCGTGCATTGTATGCCAGCAAGATCGGCCGACAGTCATTGATGTTGGCTAAGGAGCTTAGCAATAGGCATTTCATTCTGAAGTTGCAGTGGGTACTGCCACATGTGGGACTTGCAGGCAATGAAGCCGCAGATCAAATTAAGAGTGTCAATGAATCACCCCTTATGTAAAGATAAGAGACTTCTGAGCACTTCGAATATCACCTCATGATCCAGGAGTGGTTTAAGGAATCCACCACGCAGAAGGTATAGGCTGTTTCATAGAGCAAAAACTAGCTCCGCGAACACCCCCCCACCCTCCCCGTTAACGCGGAACAGTTCATCTGGGCCTGCCAATACTTCCGTGAAAACATAAATGCTCTACTTGAGGCTTCACACAGAAGACAATTTACTCATGAGTGTGCGGAACAGGTAATATTTCCCAAAACACTCAAGTTTCTGAAAGGGGAAATGTCACGCCTCTTTCCAGCTGTTCAACCCCTTTTTTAAAGAGGCGGTAGAAGAGAGCAATCGCTGGCACTATCTGCCAGTTAACACGGCATCGCCACCCTCACCACCGCATCTTAGGTTATATAGGGACATTTCCAATGGAGTCATGGCGAATACGACATTTTTGGAGACGTTTGCCTGCCGTAAATTCTGTTACTTGTTCACATGCACAGGGAGGTAACCGTTAAATCTGCAGCAAACAAGGAAATATAAACCTACATTAACAGAACGAACGAATTATCTGAGCAGCAAGCTACACACACTTGTTAAATAAAATGAGCCATGTAAAGGTTGCTCTGTTGATCTATGTTTACTGATATTCAAGAGAATAAGTATTGCACTAAACGGTATTTTATGCATAAGTACAGTGTAGACCGCTTATAACATAAGTCGCCGGAGTCGCGAATATCCGCACTATAACCAAAGCAACAATTTTCAAGGCCCGCAGATATGCAAAACATGTGCACCGAGCCGCCATGCGTATGCGACAGTCGAGGAATGCGGCTAGAACGTGTACATTCAATTTACAGTCGAATCTCGTTAATTCGAACCAAATCACGCGGCGGCGCCTCCGACCGGCATTGCTCCGGCATTGCTCCGGCATTGCTCCGGCAAGTTCACTTTCGTGCTACTGAGTGATATGCGCACAAAATATAAAATATTCAATGGAATCTAAAATATGAATTTTCGGACCCGATGTTGATCTCTCGTGGAATCACCCAGCTGCACATGCAGGTTTGTAGCAGCAGAGTGTAGAAAAATATTGATATCACTGCTTATGTTGGGCTCACTCAACCACAAGTAATTATTTACTTAAACCTTGCACTGAATTTCTGCAACAGGCAACTTCTCTAATTTAAATACGTCTGTAAAGGCTGTATATTAATTTTAGAATGAACAATATCAAATGCTTCTTAGTAGTAATTTCAACCAGGTAAGTCCATTTTAAAAGCACCTCAGTACTTGTGACATGCCGCTGTTTGCATGTTTCGTACACATTCAGTCCAGCTCCTAAATGTTCCAATAGTTCGACAGACTCCCAACATCGAGATCAAATCAATTTTTAAAACCATAGCTAAGGTGTGTAGTTGTAGCTGAAAGTTGACCACGTGTACATCAGTTTATGCAGATAAGGCTTGATCATTTCATTTCCTTCCTGTGAAGCAATATGACAAGCCTCCCAGGAAGACAGAGCATTAATAGTTGATCCCAAGGCTTACCTGATGATTGAGATGAGAGAGAACATCTCAATTTCAGTCCGACAAAGGTCAAGCCAGACTAGTTTTGACAGGTGGGATATTTGAAGGAATCCAAGCCTATTTAGCAGGGGGTTACAACATCCCTTTAGTTCCAGTTCTTTGGAGAAGAAAAAGAAAGAAAAAGGCCATGAGAACGCACAGTGGCGGCTGCGTGTCTGCAAAGTTGATGCAGCTAGACACATGCACACTAGAAGTTCATGGGTAACATGTACGATGTCAGCATTATTTCATAGCAGTGAATGAATGGAACTAAACACTTTGCTCATCACAAATTTTTGTGAAAACGAAGTAACATAGCCATTACACAGAGAAAAATATTAAGGAAGTTGTGCTAAACATATTTTGGTAACCATGACTACTTACAGTGGCTACAGATGGACAAATTTAAATCTGATTTACCTTTCCTTATCAAACACAGCTTGTGGCACTTATAACCATACAAAATCTCTGATGCAATCTACACAATAGTTAACGTTGCTGTTAATTTTTCAGACTTGGAGGGGACTGAGACATCTGAACAAGGGAACAGTAAAAAGAAATTAATTCTGGAAAGCAGAAGCTATTTTAAATCCATTTCATTCCACAAGAAGCCAATTACTTAATTAACTGTCTTTTGCTCACCTGTCGCACTTCATTACAATAATGTTGTGCATGTTGAGAAAGTTAGTTATGTTCAGCAGATGCCTAGTTCAAATAGTGTTCATGCAGACTTCTGCCCATTACAGAAAAAATGTAACCGATTACAATTAAAATGACCTCATTCAAAAATGTAATTGACTATAGTTACCAATTACTGCTCCATGAAAATAATTGAAGAATTATTCAAAAGTAATCTATTACATCTAGGTTACTTTAGTCCAAGCTTTTATTAACCTACAGTAAACAGAACAAGCTGGCTTGGTACATTCAGTGTGTCCTCCGCGCCCCTTCACACATTGCTTATCTTCACTAACAACTGCTTTTTCGAAAATTTCATCAGTCATTTTTCCTCGTTTTCATTGTGAAGACATTAGCAGCAACACTGAAAACTCGCCGGATGTGGCGCTGGGAGTAACATATGGATGTCTTGCGCACAAGATTGCCGTTGCTCCGCATCTGGGCCTTCTATAAGGCACAATACTTCATTGTTGTTGGGACATGGAGAAGACTCTCCCATTTGGGCAAGTGAAAAGCTGAAAAAATCCTCCGTAGGCCAACTTCCTGGTACTAACATTCTATGTGGCCATTTCTGCTGAGACATACCAACACCAGTTCAATTGGATGGCCAACAGCTGATGTAGCGCTAAGATGAGGAAACAAATACTGTGCTTCCAGGTTTGTTTATCCAAACATACGCATCTGCGAGGTTGCTGTGCGGCACGATCTCATGCGTTCTACTGTAGTTCCTGTCAAATTCAGGTTCTCAAAACTGCATTGCCTGTTACAGCTTGTCTCATCAATAAAGTCACTGGTTACATGTAACTGGTTACTGAATAAAGTAATTGAATTAAATTGAGCATTACTGAGCAAACAAAATAATTATTAAATTACAAAACTACAAAAATTTCATTGATTACAAGTAATTAATTACATCTAATTCAGTGAGCATTACTGAGCAAACAAAGTAATCTTTAAATTACAGAACTACCAAAAATTTCATTGATTACAAGGAATTAATTACATCTAATTTGTTATAAACAAGTCTGCGCTCATGTGATACCTTATGTGTAGAGGGCATGTGCAGCATGACTGAGTGCCATCTGTGGTACATGACACTTTGCACATCGGGAGCTGTTGTCATGTGAGCTTTCTAAGCTGATGGGCATCAATGGGTGAAACTGGGACAGTTCAGAATACAGGACAACATGATCCTGACCAGTGAGTGTGTTATTGTACTTTCACCTTTTTAAATCTGCTAATGCAGGTTGGTAATCGGCACCTGTGCTGTCCACCTCGTGTGGTACTGTCTTGTTGCGCAGTTCGTATTGACAAGCATACGTTTGTTTATTTATTTATTTTTTGGTGACCGTTTTTCACTGTCTAACCACTGTTACAAAGTTATCGCACCGTGCAAGACGCATCTACATGAATTGGAAACTTCCTGAATGTTGTAACTGATTCTATAGCAAAAGTGTATCTAATCAGATGGTGCGCACGACATAAATGGTGGCGAACATTCTACAACATCTTTGATTGCGTGCATAAACAGTTATGCTGGAATGTAGGACTTTTCGGTGACCGACGACTGTGCACGCTACTGCTGTTGTGCTTTGTGTGTTGCTTGTTTTGCTGGGCCCAAGTTCACCCAATAAAGAGTTAAATTTATAACTAGCACTATACTTCAGCAAAGTGACAGTAAAATGCTGAACCCACTAGAAGGTTTGGGTATTCAATTCTTGTGCTGGCTGTCGGCCTAGCACTCAAAGACTGACATGCCACTCCGGATAAGCGGCTGCCATTTGAGGAGATGGACGTTATCCCTGCTCCATATGCTAGTGACTAGTGGCAGGTAGTAATGCCTGAAAAATTTTGTCATGTAGAACCTCGTAACAGTATTGGCAACTGTCTGCTTGCTCTATGCACTAGGACTGCTTGTAGAACTGAAAGTAAATCAATAGCTGAGAAGCTGTAACTTCAGTTGACCCAGATTGCTTCATTATTGAGCTTGGGAGCCTAATGATAATTAGAAATAATGCCTTGAAACTAAAGAAAGTGTGAGTATAAATAAGTGGTGGCAACTTTTTCTCCAGCAGTAAATGCAATATGTGTGCTGATCACATCGAAGAAATTGGAAGGAAAGGACCATTTGGTAGCGAAACTTTTTTATATTTGCTCTATGATGACCTTGTTGCTGTAGTAACATCTGAGCCTACTGCAGGAAAGTGAAGGCCAGCCGGCCGTTGCCGGAGACGGCAAACTCCATGAACCTTTGCTTTGTGATTCAACTGGCCTTTACAGCGTATAAGCTAGAGTGAATTGGACTTGAACACTAATCATACCACAGGCATACATCACTTAACGCCAGCAGTACCTTGGCGCCACTGTTAACAGTCAAAGCTGCTTCACTGCCTACACCCCCCCCCCCCCCCCCCAACCCCTTTGAACTACTTTTTTTTTTTTTCAAGTTTATTTTCTCCAAAGTTAGTATAAATTGTGTGCAAACACTGTATGACCCCTTAGCCAAAGGCTAGTAGTGGGGTCATTTATAAATATGTAATTGGCAGTGATCTTGTCTGGGACATTTTAAAGCACAAAGTAAATATAACGAACACATAGAGCATATAGAAAAACAGTATAGATTAAAAGGAACACTTGGTTAGTACGACAAAAAAAAAAGTCTCGTTTGCAACTTAGCATACAACACATATTTGTAAACTAGTACATACTATTTGTCGCGTACATGGGATGAACATATTCAGATGTTACTACAGCAACAAGGTCATCAGGGCGACAAGCCATAACAAGAAAGCTTTGAACTCAAGTTGCTTCAAAAGCCAAACGGGGGAACATGACCTATGTTAACTATGACTTTCTATATTTGCAAGAACCATTCAGGGTCTATGAACCTTTGCAACAAGAGCTCTCTGGGTGTTGGCATAATGCCCTCTGGGCTACTATGAACCAACATGGCCTCCACTCAAAAGTGCTGTAGAAGTGACAGCATGTGCACAAAAGGGGGCTCTCCGCCCGATGGAAAAGTCCATACAGTCAGTGCAGTTAGCCAAGAACTTTAGGCTGGTTTGGAGCTTACCTGTCAGGTTGGGACAGTAATCTGCAATGACCTTGAGACACTCGTTGTCAACGAAAGGGCAGGAGGACAGGCAAAGGCACTGCAGAAGCTCTCCCCTCAGTTCCATGAAACTAAACGGGGAGGAGTCAACAAAGAAGAAAGACATTGTCGACCACAAGCACATCTTCAAAATATATTGCATGCCTGTCTCCAACCTATAATAGGAAAGAATTGCACAATTGGTGTTACAGAGGAAGAAAGTGACTACCAACAGTTTCTTTTTTAGACATACTCACTGGAATCAACACTTTTGACACACACTGAAACTTTGCCGTTTCTTTTACCTGAAGCACATTTTATCTCAGTGAAGGTACCTGCAGAAAAACATAACATTTATGTTTAATGATGTATTTGCAGAAGGAACCTTAAACGTGCCACACGAGAGAATATGCAGAAAATATTTTCAAGTCTTCATTTCACTTTAACTGTGGGAAACTCTATGCCAAGGACTCAAGAAGAGAGGAGCTTCTCCTAAAAGATCGTTGCAGGTCAAGATAGCAATTGCTTTTGTTTCATGCATTTATTCCATTTGACACTGAAAGGAGATAGCAGGCAGTTTTTTTTTTTTTTTTTCACATTGCCTGCAGCACCCACTTTGTTGGACCTGTACACACTTTGTTGACAATTATTTACTTTTAGACACAGTAAACAAGCAGCAGTAAACTTGGCACAGCAGAGAATGAAACATTGTTTTTAGATTAAAGTGTGTTTTTTTCAGTGCCTTTCCTGCTGCCGATTTTGCCTGTTTCAGGAACTTATCTGAATAGACTTGCTCAAACCAAGTACTACTGTTCTGGTATATGACATTTTGTGCTGATATTAGGAGGGCAATGCAAGTACCATAACAATAAATTTTTTTTACATTTTTGCAATCTTTCAACAGCTTCAAAACATTAAAAAAAAATTCATTTTTTGTAAAACGATGTAACATTAGTAAAATCGTTGAACTTGTCCAAATTAGTAAAACATAACGAAAAATTCTGGAGAGTTGGCAGATATGCATGTACACAACATAAGCATAAGCACATCACAGTTATACCATTTCTCACCACTGAACCAGAGTGCACCAAATATTTGGGCAAGTTGAGTTCACTGGGTGCAAAAACACTGAATGCCTTTCATTAGCAGCCGGAAGGCAATATGCTGTTGAAAGGTGAAGTAACCAACCATGATGCACCATTGCAGAAAGCAGTGCAAACAAATATGTATTTTATCAAAATACGCATTTATTAGTTACACCAAACACTGTCCATCATTGCCCTCCCTAAATTGTCTACTGTGTGATGAAAGCAGGTTATGTATTAACACATAGGTCTTGATATTTACGGCCACAAACTTTAAGAAAGTGTAATTTCACCTCACTTTATGCGAACTGCAACTCGGAGACTAATAAGAGAGCGTGAAAGCAAGCTGGTGGCACTGTAGTGATTGGTGGAAACTAGAGGTGGGCAAATATCAAATTTTCTGAATATGAATAGTAAGTATCGAATATTCAATATACAAATGCAGACGTACATATTTATAGTAGCAGGAATACTTATTTCGGTATGATTAGGTATCACGCTTAGGTATTGACTAGTGAAAAAAAAAACAGCAGATCCCACGCCCTGTGGGAATCGATGTTATGTGAAGCAGAGGGTGGGCAGTCGACCAAGTTAACAGAACGACCATGAGAGAACCAAGACGTAGGCGGCTGTTTCATGACCTACATGACACGCATGTCATGACATTGTCATGACCTATCATTTATGTGCGAACCCATTTCAGTGGCTTTTGAGTGTTGATCTCTTTTTGCTGAGTCATTGTCATTTTTGCTTAGTCATGCTCGTGACTATGACTTATACCATCATCTTTTAGTGTTTTCTTCTTTTTAGTGCCCAAGTCCGAACCCATTCCAGTGGTTTTTGAGTGTTAATCATTTTTCGCTGAGTTACTGTCATTTTTGCTGAGTCATGCTCATGACTGTGACTTCTACCAACATCCTTAAGTGTTTCCTTCACTTAGTACCCACGTCCGAACCCATTTCAGTGGTTTAGTGTTGATCTTTTTTCACCGAGTCATTGGCACTTTTGCTTAGTCATGCTCGCGACTATGGCTTCTGCCATCATCGTTTAGTGTTTCCTTCACTTCGTACCCATGTCCGAACCCATTTCAGTGGTTTTTGAGTATTAATTTTTTTTCGCTGAGTCATTGTGATTGTTGCTGAGTCATGCTCATGACATGACTTCTACCATCAGCCTTTAGTGTTTCCTTCGCTTAGTACCCATGTCTGAACCCATTCCAGTTACATACCAAGTTAACAAAACAACCATGAGAGCACCAAGACGAAGGCAGCTGTTTCATGACCTACATGACACACATGTCATGATATTCATGTCATGACCTACCATTTATTTTCGTCATACATTCTTCTCAAAGTATGCCAATTTGGTACACACCAAGTTAACGAAACGACCATGACAGCACCAACAGGTAACCGGCTGTTTCATGACCTACATGACACACGTCATGATATTCATGCCATGACCTATCATTTATGTTCATTATACACTCTTGTCATACTACGCCAATTTTGGCAACTACCAAGTTAACCAAACAACTACGAGAGCGCCAAGACGTAGGCGGCCGGACGGACGGACGGACGGACAGACAGACAGGCAGACAGACAGACAGACAGACAGACAGACAGACAGATAGATACTGTCAAAGTGGCAAATGTTCGCCAAGAAATGCCTCGCATTTAAAAAGACAGCCAACTAAACTTAAAATTAAGATAGCTAACTGTCAATAAAAGAACTGCACAAATAACCTCTCAACAACCCCTGGTTGCAAAAAGGCTTTTCATAAACTGCTGTATGACTAGCTTTTCAAGAACGCTACATAAGTGGTTGTTAAAAAAAAGACCAGAAGTTGTAAAAAAGAAAGAAAGCTGCTGAAGGGCTTAAAAAGAAACACACTTAAAAGGGCCCGTTCAAACAAAAGCATCCCTGGGCGCAACAGATAGAATTGACGCATGACTAGAGGGCAAGAAACAGTAAATTACAGACTACAAGCAAGGATCACAGGGTTTCATGTAGGCTTTCACCATGAAACCGAAAACACAGCTTGCATTACCCATTTTGTTCCTGCATTGCTTTAAAAACTTTTGTCCTTGTTTCACTTGTGATACTTTGCGATACTTTGTTTAGCAGACGGAGAACAGTAACCCGACTCGTTTGTCGAGAAATATTTGGTTAGTTCCAATATATGAGATTACTGAATAGTTAATTTTTGAATACGAATCAGCGATAAAGGGTGACATGCTATATAGAGTGTGTAATATTCAATTCATTTACAAAACTTCAAGTATTAGTGAACCCCTAGCGGAAAGTAAAATTACAGGTATGATGTAGAGAGAATGGAAGAGGACAGCACAAATTAGGAACAAGTATTTTTTTACTGAAATGAAAATAAGAGAGGTTTAATCACCCCATAATGATGAGAAATTATTTGCACATTAGTAGTAATAAAATGGATATAAGTATATATATTATATATATATACAGGGTGTCCCAGCTATCACGCAGCACGATTTAAAAAAAGAGGAACAGTGTTACGCGAAGCAAACCTAGTGTGTATTGTTTCCAGTATAGTGGAGTTGCCGCCAGTAATTTTTTCGTTACTGAGATTTAATTAGGTAATTGCAATTAATTATCTAACTCGATTATCTAACTTAATTATCCTAATTATCAAAGTGTCAATGAGAAAGTTGTAGAGCAACATGAAAAACTACCGATATAGCTTTCTGGTGCTCAATACGTGCTACATAAAAGTGTTTTTTCCGAGTGTGAAAGAAGCCCGCAAATGCACGCAAAGTGCCGCGAGCGGCCAGTCGTGGCACTTTGCGTGCATTTGCACTCCATTCCAGCAGCACCTTATGAAATGGACACCTCTGATACAATTTGACGTTTCATAGGAGCGCATGCCAACAACATCGCAAAGGCTTGCCAGACACAAAGCAAAAGCCGCGTTGCAACCCTGTTTGACAGCAAGTGCAAGCAAGCCAACATAATAACACTTTTGAAATTAAAGCTGATTTATTGTGCCACTAAACCACATGTTTCATAGTTATTTGTAAACTTCATATTTACGATGTTCCACAACAAATTTTTTTTTCTTTTTTTTTACAAGCTGTGTCAATTTTGCCGTGGTGGGATTTGACTGCAGTACTTCCAATCCACCTAGTTTGCTATGCTTAAACCATTCTTGCAGTGGACTCAATCGCAGACGAAGATGAAGGTGAAAAACGATGATGCTGACCTCACAAAGGCTTCTGCAGAAAGATATCCTCCAGCGCCACACCACGAGAGGTTGAGTTTCTCTAATGTCGTACATCGCTTTTGAAGGGCCTCTAGAGCGTTATCATCAATCTTGAAGGAAGAAAGAGCAAGTAAACATAGCCACAACATTTTCAGTCCAGGTTGTGCAGTCCTCAATAATTTATTATGAGAGTTGCAAGCAGTCACTTAATGAGATGTCAAGAAAATCCATCAAGTCAAGACCAGTAGACTGTACCTCTAAAACAGCATAATGGGGCTGCATTTTCAATAAACATTTTGGAGGACAATCTCACATTTGCATGATGTAACATCTAGCATGACGGACTGATGGACCAGATGGCATGCTGTCAATGCCTTAAAGGACTGAATGGCATGAAAAATAACTTTTAGGCACACCATTCCTATTGTCACAATTATTTACACTGGCTTAGCCAACTGAAGTGCACCAAAAGTGATACCTCCAAACCCAAAGTGACTGACAGAAAATACATCCCCTGACCACTTTCAGGACAGTTAGAGGTTTGGCACATTGGAGAGAAATGTAAAACGAAATGACATCACAAGTGTGATGTCACGAGAGCTGTTTTGATACATGTATGACCACTGGCACAAATGCAATACACACAGTGTACAGGGCCATTGATTGTTGAACACAAGAGCTATGCTGCATTTGAAAATTAACACAGAACATGGCAATTTTGGTTGGTTTAATTGTTACCATAACTACGATTATCACCTCTCTGAAATAAATAATGTAGTATGGTTTCACACCAACTGTCAAACACCAAGCAAAGGATTTTAAACCTTCGGAGGCCAAAATAAGTACACTGTATGCTTTCAACACTTTCAAATCAATCTGCGCGGCTTATCCGACTACCAAGTCAAATTACTTCAGATATGTTATCTTTTTATTTGCAAAACTCAGGTTGACAGAACATATCACTTACATAACGTTTTCTATCTTTTAAAGCTACCTTGCTATTCACAAAAAGTTTACATTCTTGTTAATGCTCCGAAGAAAGAGTCAAGTAAATGTGTTTCACAACTACCTTTTCCCAGTATGGCTGAAGGTCCAGGCATCGGTAAAATATGTGATCGTAGCAGACCTTCCAAAAGAGCCTAGAGGAAAAAAAGAGTGAAAATATATGGTATAGTGAGCCAGAGTTCATCTCAAAACTGAATGGAACACGATCATGTGGTCGAAGAGCACTGTGCAAGTGCCAGTCTTGTAAACTTCAGAAGCGTGTTGTGCCCAAATGTGAGCATGCAAGTCTCAACATCACGCACAGGCACGATGCACCTCCCAATTCAAACTGGAGCAATTGCCACTGCACTAAGAAAACTGAATTCAGTTTAGTTTTGGCGAAAGCAGTGCTGCATTAAGATTGCTGACATTTGTGTTCTCCGGCTTGCCATCCAAAAACAACTTACATGAGCAGCCCACAATTCCGACACACTTTAGTGACTGAACATCACAAAAACAAAGAGTATATTGTACAGATGTTCAGCATCATTACCAGGCAATGTTTACGGGCACAGTATATGAAATAGATAAAGTTCTAAAAGCTGTACCTCATGGGGAAGCTATGTGGACAGGGGTAAAAGTATGGCTACAAATAAGAAAGTCTAAACTATCTAAGAAATAAATTAAAAAAAAAAAAAAGCTCAACACAGTTTTACTGACTAATGCATCAATTGAGTGAACATGGCTACAAAATCCAGCCAAGTAGAAAGCGACATGCGCACAAAATAGAAATGAAATGCTTACCTACAAGTTCCAGAGAGCCTACATATAGACAGGAGATCAAGATAGCGAAAAATTTGAGTCATGAGTTCATGCTGAAATAGAAATAAATTAAGATAAATAAAGAATTCAGTGTGTCCTCAATATGAAAGGTGCAAGGAAAAGAAAACAAAAATTTGCGCAACAATGCTAGACGTTGTTGGCAACAATGAAGACAGAAACGACACAAAATATCACAATTCAGCCAATGTGGACTTGCGAGCAAGAGTTTGAAGACCAATGGTACTACGCAAAAAACTATATATTTCTTAAGCAATTCCAGGCTGCAGAGCTCTGCAGAGCTCTGCTCACAAACTGGAATTTTTTTGCTGATGCCATGGTCGCCAGACTTTTGCTCGAGAGTGTACCTGAAAAAATAACAACTGCAATTGTTGTGTCATATCGTGTTTGAGACTTAATTTGGTGACTATTTTGTTTCCCTGCACTCAGTGGCAGGCTTGCAGGCGCTCACGCTGCAAGCATTCTTATCTATCTGCTCTGCCTAGCATGCCACCGAGCACAGACTCAGTCTTGTACAAATAAATTACAATGCCCTCTAGCTTTCGCAAAGGGTGGAGGAGGGGGGGGTGGCAACATAGTGAAGTGAGTGAGAGAGAGTGAATGAGAGGAAATTTACCCTGACTGACAAAAGTTGGGTCAACTTGTGGGATGAAATCTGTCTGTTTGGCTCAGCAAGCATCAAGTCAATTCGCCTGATATGCCTTACTAGATGTACAGTCAGTGTCACCCTTGCCTACAGCACGGGAACGGCGGCTGCCGGGGCGTTCCGGAGCCAGTCAGCGACATCTAATGGTAGTTGCTGGGCCCAAACGTGTCCCGCACCTACTGTTAGACGTCAGACCCAGCAGCTAGGGTCGGAGGTCGCTGGCTGCCTACGGAGCACCCCGGAGGCCGCTGTTTCCGCGCTCTACACAAGGGTGACGCCGACTGCACATGTAAACCCCAAGAGGCCATGTTGATAGCTCACAGCTAGCGAAGAAGAACCGACAATCTTCTGCTCGTATGCTCTGTTTTCTTGACTTGATCTCAGAGCATATCAGAAATGAGTTCAGAAATATGCTGTCGGGTTAGGCTGTCTCAGTTCAACTGCTGACTTGACCTGCTCTAAATAAATATGAATACTATAATATGAGGGCGAATCAGAAAGTCTTTGCCCCTATTTTTTATTAGCCAAAATAAGGTACATACAAGTAATTACAAATATACATACTATTCTACGTACCTTACACAATTTTTCCACGTAGTCCCCACACCGGTTCTGACATTTGACATTTGACCTCAGCATTAAACTTGAGATGCCCCTGCGGTAGAATTCATCCGGCTGACTGTGGAACCATCGTCGGACTGCTGTCTTGGCTTCACGGCCTTTTGCAAACTCACAATACCACCACCTCACACTTTTCAAAGCGAGACACCTTTCCCCATACGTGGGCTGCATTTTCCTGTGGATTTCGATGGGCATTCGTCCCCTGCTCCATAGAAAACAAATCACACTTTGTTGTTCATACGTCGTGGACGTGTGAAGCACAACTGCCATCTTCAACAACTGACAGCAGTGCAGTGCCGTGGAGCTACAGGCAGATAAGGCCGGACCGGTCTAAGAAAGGTCCACCGCTGGGAATGGATATGTTGACTTCGCATTTACAGCTGTTATTTCACCAAATAAAAAAAAAAATAATATGGGCAAAGACTTTACAATTCGCCCTTGTAAATAAATAAGCTTCATATGCCTTTACCTCTGTGGCTAAAGTTAATTTGTAGCCACCTCCCCTATCCCCCACTTCCCTTACGGCGTCTCCAACGGCTCATGTGTTGCTTTAGGACGTTAAACCCCATAAATTGATTTTCAATCACGCAATCAACCCTCTAAACACATGCCATCTGATTGGAAACATACAATGCTGTACACAGAGTAGGTACAGAGTATGTACAGAGTGGGTACAAACAGGTAGTGAGTGGAATCCAGTGCTTGATGGGAGGAATGCTTCTTGTTTGCAATTTGACTGTTGTGCAACTGCTGCTGCGCTGCTCTCCTCATCACTTTCACAAACCGGAGGTTCTGGCCTCTTCAGGAGTCCCGCAAGCAGGACCGCATCAATTTGTGCATGGTAGTCAAGGTGAGCATGGTGGAACTCAAGTCGCAGAACCCTGAACCGAAATTAAAACATCACTTCATTAACATGGTGGGAGTCTCATAATATGGCACTTAATAATTACTAGGAAAAATGTATACTTTATTTTTTACTAGAAAATGTGTGACTTATCAGATTTATACTGATAAACCCATGCCCTTCTTTTTCTGAGTTGGAAAAGGGCGAGACAAGCATGCTTGAAGTTACACTTTTACCTTGTGAAAAACATTTGTTTAAGAATTTGTGTAAATGACTCCAATGAGCTTGGATAGCAAAGCTATATATACATTAAACGGACGTGAAATATGCATAGTTTGCAACACACACATAATTGAAAGATTGATTGATTGCACCTGCATTCTTTGGACAATATATTTTGGGGGCACGTAGCATGTTACCAGCATTATCCATGCAGCCGCCTGATTGATACAATACACTGATTTCACTACTGATAGAGTACATGTGCTGTGGCTCTGCCACTGTCTCGACAGCGGGCCTAACCACTTTCCCACTGTACTTGGCTTCAAGGCAAGATTGAAGGGAAGGCCGAGGAGAATGCCATAATGAACTGGATTTTTGCAATGAAATTTAAAGGGAAGTTAAGGGTTACATCTCCTCGACCCTGCTCCTATTGTAGAACCTTTTATTGCGATAGCAATTATATGGACACTCCAAAGCATATTTCTGCCGTCGGCGTCGCCGTCGCCGTGAGGTTCCGTATGACGTCAATGGAGATGAAATCGTCGCCGCGCGCCGCCGAACGCTGTATGTGCGAGTGAAAGGGCGCGAGGGACGCGCGCTTTCACGGGGAGTGAACGCACGGCGGAGAACAAACGCGCGTTCTGTGCCGTGCTCCCTTAAGGGCTGCAGAAGTAGGCGTCTCTTTCCTCCTTTACAATCACCATATATGTAGAGCAAACGCGCCTTCTTCTCACGTGCGAAAGGCCTTAGGGGGGGGGGGGGGGGGGGGGAGGGAAGGGAGGCGATGTGTAGCTGCGGCACCAAGTGCCTATTTATATCAGAGGCTCCGGCAACAGTCACCAACGCCGCACGCATTTTGTGCGAACGCGGGCAAAACGCCGACGGCGTCGACAACAGTTCTGTGTGTTGCCGGTGCTGCTGCATGTCCAAGTTTATACAGCTGATAAAGCTACTATCATTACTCCGTATAGCTCTCTACAAATTTGCTATCGCAATTGATGCTTCGCCTTTCAGGTGAAACTGCGACAACTTTTTTTATTCTCCTCTTAGTGCTTTTTGATCTCCATGGATATGTGTGTTTCTTCACAGTACATAACCAACACGCTTCTCCCCACGGCTGCCCTTCAGCCCGCAAAGGACAACCACTATACTGGCATGCTTTGTGGCAGCAGTGGCAAAGAGAAACTTGCCATGAAATCGGTCTGCATTTGGGACAAAATTAAATGTGGGGCTTAACATTCCGAAACAGCATGGTGGGCTATGGAGACACTATAGTGGAGGTACAGTGTACTAGAAGGGGGCAGTGGGCTTACTCTCCGACGGAGGCTATGCGATGCGGCGGCTCCACGAATGTTGCAAACATGAGCTTCCCCGATACCCCGAGCGGCGGCGCTGGCGTCGGTTTCAATGGAACGTGGGTGCGACGGCGCAGCTGCCCAGTGCCCGCCCAGTGCCCGATCATATTAGTTGGAGTTGCTGAGCTGCGTTGTTTTCTCTGTGGACGTCGTCGCCTGGGTTTTTTTTTCCTTCAGTGTTTTTTTTTTTTTTTTTGCATATAGCCTGCAAGAGATTAGTATGCCTTGCAGTAACTGAGCCATGCCGCGGCATCGACAAAACCACTGTTACGCGCCTGGGTGCCAAACAGGCTATGTTTATGTGAAGGATGGGCCGAAGTTGTCCTTGTTTGGCGTCCCGAAGGATAAAAATAGACGGAAAGAGTGGGAAAAGAACCTCCATAGAACCTCCCCTGGACGACACGTGCGCAATATGCGAGCTCCATTTCGAGCCACGTTTTATCCTCAACTCGAATGCAGTTCCTGATCACTGTAAATTGTTGTTCTTTTTATGGTCTAGTTAGGTCAGTTAGCGAAGGAAACTGCGAGGAAGGTACACTGGCCTCCTTACTGGAAGTTGACTCTCTCGAAGCATCAGGTGACAGAAATGAGTGCAGTCAAACTGCTGCTAGCGCTACTGCCACAGAAGCCACACAAACGTGGTACCCCAGCATTGCATTGCACGGGCCTGCGGGGTTCAAACGACCATAACCAGCACGTGGCCAGAAGCGACTCGAGGCTCACTTACCACATTGCGGACCATGTTGCGCGGAAGTGTATCGTCAATTCCAGCACAAAATGCCAAGAATGCATAAAGATGCTCACCATGACGCCACCAGGCGAAAGTTTTCAACTTGCCCTGCTAACAAACTTCTGTGACCGAGGAGGCCTCCTTTATCCCTCCAGTCAGCCTGTACGGCTTTGTGAAAATTCTAGAGGATCTTTTCACAGAATGCTTCTCTCAGAGTGAGCTACACTCTAGCAGCGTTATGGATATGCTGGAAGTTGTTAAGAGTAAGCTTTAATTCAATGTGCACGCTCTTAGCCTCACAGCTAAAATAATTATCTTTTACATTGTCGTCTGCATTTTTATTTGAAAGGAATTAACTGTGACAAGGCAGGAAAGCGGCAGAGGGCAGAGCAGCTGAAGTTGAGCCGTTGTACTTGTACAATGGCTCGCCGTACTTCTTGCAAATAAAAGCTTTGTGTCAGCAACAGGCCTGTTAACTTCATTTTGCTTACTCTTATATAACTGTACATAAGCATAGGCGGAGCCTTTGTCAAGATGAACTAGTTTTCACTTTTTGTTCAGGCCTCCCTCCATTTCTTTATGGGGAAAAAAAAAACCTGATTTGATTTAACAAATGTGTGCCGGCGTAATAATGGTTAATAATAAACGCAGAAGGCTACTGTGAAGCATGGAACAACTAAAGTGGAACAATGAAATCTTTAAGTCATATATACATATTCATTTTGGCTAAGCAAAGACACAAACCTGGTCAGCATGCCCGATTTTTTTTCTTTCTTTTTTTTTGAGCCCAGCTGGAAAGTATGCACGCGCTGTTTTCTGTCTGACAAAATTTTACATTAGGTCGACACGGCATGAAACCGTTTTCAAATTTTTTTTACGATTGCCCGATAATTCGGAAAATTCGAAGGCCCCTTCCGGGCTTAAGCAACATCCGTCAGCGACGACCTCTTTGCACAAAAGGTCTAGAGTTAGGATAGGCAGCAAATTGACCAAGAGTTGCCGTCTTGCTTTTCCACAAGGTACTATTATGGCAAATACCATGTGGCCTAAACAAATATAGTGCTTGCTAGAGATATGTAAAGATTGTCAAGTATGCCAAAATTAAAAACAAATAAGAGTGTGAACTGCTTCGAACTGAAACTGACAGAAACGCAAGGAAAATCAAAGCTTCTGCAAGCAAAGCTTCCATTGAAGTTGCCAGTGGCGCCACCTCTTGGATGCGACGCTGAATGCGTCAGAGGAGCCGCTGAGTAAGCCCACTGCCCCCTTCTAGTACACTGTAGTGGAGGGCTCCAGAATAATTTTGGCCACCTGGGGTTCTTTACATGCACCCAAAGTATGGCACACAAGTGTTAATGATTGCATTCCACCACCATCAAAATGCAGCTGCTGCTTCCGGAAATCAAACTTGCGACCTCATGCGGACATCATGCACGCTACATTCTCATCACTTCCTGCTAGTATAGATGACATGCTGACGGTGACGACGAAGTGGGGCACAGAGGGTGCTTCAAAAGGTCTTCAGGAACAGGTGTGGCGACGTAATCGCCATCGGGCACAGGGAAAGATGATAGCAAATTGATGAAAGTCAAGGCTTTAGGCAGCAGGCAGACGAAGGCGGTCGTACTAAAGTTGTTCGGCATGAATATGCGCAAGTAGAGGAAGTTCGAGGCAAAGGGTACCGGCAGAACAGTCGATCAAAGCTGAATGCGCAGTAAGAAAGTCGAGTCCGAGGATTAGGTCATGGGGATAATTGGTCAGCACTGTAAAAAGAACTGGAACATGGCAGTCGGTGATACTTATACGGGAAGTACACATTCCAGTGACGGCAACAGTGCTGCCATCGACGATGCGTACGGCACGTGTAGTAGCAGGCATGAGAACCTTCTTCAGTCGACGGCGGAGGTTATAACTCATTATGGACACCTGGGCTCCAGTATCTATTAATGCCGTCAAAGGGACACTGTCAACGTGAACATCAAGTAAGTTCTGGTTCACGGGGAGCGTCAATGGAGGATTTCGACACAGTGAAGATAATGCAGCACTACCCCCAGGAGCTGCATGGTCTAGTTTTCTATCCAGGAGGGTCCATAACTGGTCGGCGACGAATAGCGGCGTGGCTGGGGCGACAGGGACCGACGGTGCTGAGGTGACACCGAGCAAGCGGGACGACTGTCATCGATGGATACGTGAGAGGTAGAAGGCATACGGTGAGGCGAGTAGCGGCGAAGGTCGGCATATGGGCGAGGAGACAGGGAAAGTAGCTCGAATACGGGGATGTCCAGGAGGTGCAGCAGTGGCGAACTACGTGGCCAATTCGGAGGCAACGAAAACAGATTGGCTTGTCATCCGGAGTTCTCCACTCTGTAGGGTTGCGGTATCTGGGAGGGGAATACAGATTGCTGCGAGGCGCAGCTGTCGGCACGGGTCTAGCGTCAGGTCGGGAGACAGAGCAGGCAGGAGAAAAACTGAGGTTGGCAAATTCTCGCCGCACAACTGCCTGAATGAGGGAGATCGCTGGGGCTGGTTGGTCAATGGTGGGGTCAAGTGAGCGTGGATGGAATGGGGCAGGACTTGCAGCCTCGAGCTCGTGGCGAAGAATAAGTGCGACGTTCTCACTGAAGGGGGTGAAGCGGTAAGGTCGACGTAGGACAATGTCGCAGCCGTGTTAGGGAGCCGGGAGAATGGTGGAATGAAGCGGCGGCTTTTGGCGAGCTCAAAGCAGCGGCATTCCTTGACAATGACGTCGATGGTGAACGCGCCATCTGCAATCCCTTTGAGAACGTGGCCTACTTCGTCAACCTCGGCCATGTTCTCGTCGACTGTCCGGCAAAGAGCTAGGACGTCTTGTATGTACGAGACATACGATTCAGTGGAAGACTGTACTCGGGTAGCAAGCTCTTTTCTTGCAGCCAGCTGCCGACCAATGAGATTTCCAAAGAGGTCGCGGAGCTTCTCCTTGAAAGCATCCCAGCTAGAGATCTCATCCTTGTGTCTCCAGAACCAGACACGAGGTGTGCCGCCCAAGTAGAATACATTCGCTAGCATTATGGTAGGGTCCCAGCGGTTGTTCTGGCTAACACACTCATACATGCCGAGCCAGTCCTCAACGTCGACATTAGCTTGGCCGGAGAATATGCCATGATCGCGGGGAGTGGCAACCGTAATGTACATTGTTGTTGGGGTCGCAGGAGTAGAAGCAGACAGGTGTCGTCACCGGGAGCCATGGTGGAAAGCTGGATGGTGTGGCCACTACGAAGCTCCGTGGCGAGCACAGGGTACGGCACTCTCCACCAAAATATTACGCGAACAAAGGATTAAGCACTGGAGACTATTTAAAATGCATATTTACAAAACACAACTGCAGCACTGGCCAGTTCAGCCGACAGCTCGAGAGCAAGGAGCAGTTCGTCTTCTTCGTCGGGGCGCCCGCATGCATCGTCCACAAGAAACACGCAATATGCATGTATCAATATTGATAGTAAGCTTGTTATAATGCTGACAGACACGGGCATGAGAAAGGGCACAGGACAAATGAAACACTTCCGTTGGTTACAGTTCAGGCGGTGCATTTCATATAAGATTTAAAAGGAAAAGAACCCTTACAAAATGCAGCCCCAGGACACCTTCATAAGTCATTGAATGAAAAAGGAAAAAAGAAAGATGACTGACCTGGTAGCAAACGTGTTCTCCGATGGCAATGGCCTTGGCCAGGCACAAGCCTCGGCACCTTTTGTGGGCTTTCCCACCCACAGCTCCTTCCATCTGGTAAATGAGTCAGCAAAAGGAAACTGGCATGTGGATTCTACAGGTATTAAAAAATCAGCCTTGGCTGGTTTTGTTTCAGAAGCAAATTTGCAGATTATACTGTAGCCATGAAGGGGTGCTGCAACAACCTTCACAAACATTTCATATTGTTGTCACTTTCCCTCTTTTTTTGACACTGCATGCATTGTAGTGTCGCGAAACACATATTTACAGCTAGACACACTAACACAAAGGTAAAGAAGATGAATGATGATATGGACAGTAATTCATGTTCCTTTTCTTTGTATTCATCTGTCTGGTGGTGAATATCAAAACAAGACAAACTCAGCCCGGATAGGCAAATTCAGCTTGAAAACTTAAACTCAGCCTGGAACTGCCAAAGCAATGGCTGCGAGCTGAGGTTTCAGTTGTGTGAGTACTGCTGATCAATTAACGGTAAATATGTCCTTTAGCAAACAACAATGTAGGCCCAGAACAAGTTCTCCTGAATTACTGTCAATGTCATACTTAATGTGAAAGCATGAGCACATGGCTTGTACATGCAGCCAGGGTGACAGGGCACTGGCCAATGAGTGGGAGTAACCACCACAAGCTAGCACCTGTTAACAGCACATGACAACTCATTTTGCCAACTGTCACACTTCAGCCACAGAGTTAAATATCAGCAGGTGCCACATGCTTGCCAGGGCTGCTGTCTTGGACTCAGTGGCCAACACCCCATGATGATCGTGGCTATGCATGCCACGGGCTCACACATCTGGGTTAAGTTTGAGGGGCAAGCTCTACAGCCAAAAAAATAACAACAGGCCCGACTGCTCCTAACACATCAGAAAAATATGAATCGGCAAACACTACCTGTGCACTGGGTAATGTACAGTCGTGAGCAAAAGTATACGGACCAGGGGTTTCGCGAAAAAGTAGATTTTCTCCTCTGCCTATGAACGCAACTTGAAATTGAGCACTGCAGTATAAACTTGGCATTGCGAACTTTTCAGTGTACTGATTATTTCCAGTTTATGCTGGTTAATTACAAAGAAATTCCATTTTTCCGGCGACCCTGTGGTCCGTATACTTTTGCTCACGACTGTACATGATTTTTACACACATAAACAATAATCAATCCATGGTTTGTGCTGTACACGAACCTGTTCTTGAGACGATCAAAGGCCAATATCCTCACAACGCTCCCAGGGTTGTAAGTCTCAAAAACAGTGACGGTGACTGGATGCACATGATGTTCATACTGTAGCTCTGCCAATGGTATGTACACACGGCATTATTTCACTCACTGACTTAAAATGTTCCCAATGCAAGGCACCAATGTGAAGCAGTAGCAGTGAAACTTAACAGGAAAGTCAGTGACTAAGCCCATGTGCATGATATAAACTATAATTGGGACATGAAAACAAATCCACTGGCTTTATCCAAAACACGGCATGAGGACAGCCCAACATAATAACTTATAAGCCAACAATGGCAGTGCGCTTCATCAGACACAACTGTTCTGAATAGCACTGCCCTGAATTAAAAAATGTAAATGACCAGTGCACTACCATGCTTTTATCAAAACGTGATGAATGACAACCAAACATAAGTAATGTGTGGCATATGTATGATCACTGCAGTGCCATACTGAGTTTGTGAACCAATAATCCTTTAAAAAACAAACAGGTCGCACATGTCAATGTACAGTGCAGCCCACTGTTAAAAGGAGCATGCAAGTGCAATTCATGAACGAAGTCTGTGACAGGTACAGAAATGCCTGGTTTCACAGTGGACCACTTCTTGTAGGTGGTGCTCCATTATACTTTACATCAGTGGTTCTCTGAACCCCTAGACCTGTCACGAGGGGCCCTATTCAGCACTTATTTTGTTTTTATAGCACAAAATGACACAGAGAAAGACATCCCGCTCATTATATATCCTGTCTTATCAGGGACTGTGTAGCTTAAATATAACTCGGAGTCTATGAAGTGATTAACAGCGGCAGAACATGGAATGTCGCTAAAGTCAATGTTTTGAAAAGAAGGCGTATCAACCTGCCCTAACAAATACAAGTGCCCTTGTTGAAACGGCTTCCGCAACATTCCTTGTTCTACTACTGCTAATCGCTTCAAGCCTCCATCTTCCTGTGAACTCTCTTGGCTTATAGTCTATGACTGATATAAAGAAAGTAGTGCCACATGCAGGAAAACAGGACACTGACATCAAGCTTTACTGAATAGGGTTGAGGTACCAGCTCCGGTTCAACAATAACACTGCATCTTGATTCAAATTTGCTCCGCATGAACACAAAGGCCATGAAAAGATATATTAATGGTGCATTTAGGGGAGTGGTTGGTGCGTACCGCTTTGAACCCTCTTGAGGACTACCGAGGGTCTGCAAACCCCAGCTTGAGGAACACTGTTCTACAGGCCTGTGCAGTATATCAACACTGCTTACAGAAACAACTGCAGATGATGCCCCCCTGAAATGCATGCTGTGTGCTTATGTGTCCCTTTAACAGCGGAGTGAACTACGCACCTCACTATACTCCCTTCTTAGAATTCAGCATAGTAGTTATATGTTGTAGAATACCAAGGTTCAGTGACAAGATCCAACATATTATTTTAGTTCATTTCGGAATGTCATGCTGAAGCAACAAGCATTCCCAAGATGTATCTAGTTTACAAAACTAACCGGTTCCAAGTTTGAACAGACCATCAATGCTAACTTCTGCCAACCATAAATCTGTAAAGGAAATTTTGGAAAGTGGAGTGAGAAAGGTGCAGACGACTAAGTGGAGGCGCTTGGGCGAGATGAACGTTAGGTCGCATACAGAATAGAGAAAGAGCAAGAGACGGTTGTGTTATGATTCCAAAGGAAAATTGATCTTCTCAAGAGTACCGAGAGAGGAATAACAGATGAGAAAGATGCAAAAGAACCATGTTTTCGTTACTGTCTGAGAGGCTGTTTATGCACATCGCTGCCATGTGACCCCTTTATGACTGGCTCAAATTATTGTTCCTTACAAGATGCAAATGAGGTAGGCTGTTATAGAATAGTAGGACACATACTTCTGTCACACTGACACCGCAAGGCCTGCAAGACACGTGCCCCTTTATCCACAGCCCCTTAGCATGTTGCTCAGATTAGTCTTTTACACACAAGAACACTAGAGATAGAGGCAACTTTTGAAGCCCAGCAAAGAATTGTTGGTAGCCTCAAACATTGTCCCAGCACGTGTTACGAAATTTAATAGCCAAAAATAAAGAATCGGGAGCTGATTGCGCTTATAAATAATCTGTAACTTTAGATAATGTGTGTCATTTTTTTTTTCTAAAAAGTCTCAGTTTTACGTACCTTGAAATTGAGAACCTGTATGTGCTTTCAGATGACTTGCTGGCAATGTAGTTTCACATTTGAAACTACTTAAAGAGTGAAACAGACACTACAGAAGAAAAAGGACGAGTACTTTCTTGCACAGTGTCTGTCATTACACTTTAAACAGTTTTAAGTAAGAATGCCATAATTAGGCACCATGTAAGTGTAAAACTCTATAAGCATATTTCTTTAACATTGGGCTCTTCTTTTCAGTGTTGCACGTTCTCCTCTTCCCAATACTGGATGTCACCATAAAGCACTTTCTACTTTTCACACCTGTTACAGCCTACACCTAAACGCTTTGTGTGCACACAAAATTAATGCATACACATTTTCAAGTAGTGGCAGATTGGATGCTAAACAGACGGCACAGCCGCCTGACCAAGGGTAGCTATATTGTTCTACTATCCCACTACACTCCCTTTTATGGCGACAGTACGAACAGTACATGGCTGCATAGGATGGTCTAATTCAATTTTAATGATATTGTTACGTAAAATGACACAAGGCTGGTCTATTTACACTGTGTTTACACTACGTGAGAGACACAGTAGCCAAGAGGGTGGACAGTCACCAGCACCCGACAGAACCGTCTTCTTTGTCGTCTGCCCCAGGCAGAATGTCTCTCTTGTCTCGCAAGTTCTAAACCAACACGGAAGAATGGTTTGGTCGGGATGGAGAGCGGTTGAAGCAGTCCAGCAGGGGGTGCGGCAGGACGTTTCCGACGTTGGCATTTATCGCAGGAGGTCATGTAACGTCGAACAGACCGGGCGAGACCGCGCCAAAAGAAGCGGCACCGGACACAGTCGTACGTGCGGGATACGTCAAGGTGACCAGCTGTTGGTTTGCCGTGAAGCTCATGCAGGACCGTTGAATGCAGATGTTTAGGCACAATAAGAAGCAGCTCAAGGCCATCGGACTGGACGTTACGACGGTAAAGTGTGCCATTCAAGAGGACGAACATTTGCAGTGAGGCGTCTGTAGGTGCGGATTCCAGCCAGTCAATAAGCGATCGCAAAGAAGCATCACGACGTTATTCGTCACCAATCTGAGAAACTGAGACATGGGCATAACGCAGAGGCTAAGTTCGATTTCCGATCCCTCTGGTTGGTCAACAGGGTAGCGGGACAAGCAGTCTGCTTCCAGATGGAGGCGGCCAGACTTGTAGGTAACTGAGGTGCAGCGCCCGACGACCAAGTTGTCCAATAGGGTCATTCAGTGAGGAAAGCCAACAGAGAGCATGATGATCAGTGACAACACGGAAAGGGCGGCCACACAAGTAAGGACGGAATTTCGAAACCGCCCAGACAAGGGCAAGACATTCCCGTTCCGTAATTGAATAATTGCGTTCAGATTTCAAAAGGAGATGACTTGTGTACGCAATAACACAATCAATGCCTCGTTGGTTTTGGGCTAAAACTGCACTGATGACGTGACCACTAGTGTCTGTGCGCACTTCTGTGGGAGCAGCTGGGTCAAAATGGGCAAGAATAGGTGGAGTCGTTAGGGCGGCGATGATCTCAGAGAAGGCGTCAGCTTGTAGAAGACCCCAACAAAACGGAAGGTCTTGCTTGAGAAAGTCAGTGAGTGGACGTGCGAGCACCACAAAGTTTTTCACGAAACATCGAAAGTAGGAGCACAGCCCCACGAATCTGGATGGACAGACCGTGGAACGGGGAAGTTCATGACAGCGTGTACTTTCGCTGGGTCTGGTCGGACAATGGAAGGGTCAATGAGTTGGCCCAGCACAGTAATTTGACAAAGAGCGAAGTGGCACTTCGAGGAATTTAGCTGGAGGCCAGCTCGTCGGAAAATTCCTAGGATGGTCGAAAGCCGCTCAAGGTGTGTTGCAAAAGTTAGGGGGAAAATTATCACGTCGTCCAGGTAACATAAACACGTCGACCATTTAAATCCTTGAAGCAGTGTGTCCATCATTCTCTCAAAGGTGGCT
Organism: Dermacentor silvarum; assembly: GCF_013339745.2. Lineage (NCBI taxonomy): Eukaryota > Metazoa > Arthropoda > Arachnida > Ixodida > Ixodidae > Dermacentor > Dermacentor silvarum. Next base: position 120,727,188 of record NC_051155.1, read on the forward strand.
GGTGCGTTGCAGAGACCGAAAAGCATGACCTTGAGTTGGTAAAGGCTGTCAGGGGTCACGAAGGTGGTCTTCTCGCGATCCAGGTCGTCTACTACGATTTACCAGTAGCCAGATCGAAGGTCCAGGGATGAAAAGAAGGTGGCACCATGAAGGCAGTCGAGGGCGTCGTCAATACGTGGAAGAGGGTACACGTCCTTCTTGGTGATTTTGTTGAGGTGCCGATAATCAATGCAGAAACGCCAGGAGCCATCTTTCTTCTTTATTAATACGACGGGAGAGGCCCAAGGACTAGATGATGGTTCGATGATGTCCTTCGCAAGCATTTTAGCCACTTCTTTTTGAATCACTTCGCGCTCTGATGCGGACACATGGTAAGTCGACGGTGAATGGGCAAAGGGTCGCCAGTGTTGATTCGGTGGGTGACAATCTTAGTCTGGCCCAGGGGTCGATCACGAATGTCAAAAATGTCGCTGTATGAAGCCGAAACCCGGCAGAGCCCGTCGGCCTGGTCAGGCGAAAGGTCTGATCCAATCATGTTGCGAAAAATGCTGTCGTCAGAACTTGGTGACAAGGAAACTTCAGCTTCTTCAGGAGCAGTTATGGCGACAACCTTGACGTCTGTGATGTGTGGTGCGCGACGGTGATATTTGTGGTGTGCGACAAGCTGCGGTGCATTTCAAACAAGAAGCAGACGACAAGGAGAGCGCGCGCCGCTCTACCACGCCGCGCCGAAAACGACGACGCCGAAGAGCGGCCAGCACGTGAACACGCCGGCACAATGAAAACAACAAAGAAGCCAATCCAATCGCAAAGGAACACGGAGCCTCGAGCAGCCAATGAGAAATCGACGAATCGACCAGAGCAGCAGAAAAAGGAGCCGCGCTGGCAGCAGGGGGAAGAGTTCCAGAAGCGGCACCAGGACAAGGTCGGTCACCGGATCGGGGGTTGAAGACGGCTGTCGGGTTCCGGACCCGAGCCACCAGGACTTCAACCGGCCGGGGCCTCTTGCCAACACGTTCCTGGGCGTCGCTACTCTTCAAGATAAACTGCCGCTGACCGAGGCCGGCAAGCGTCTGCGCCCGTGGGCAGAACGAGAGCTGTCGGGCTACGGGCCCGAGCTCCACGACCAGCTGCCCGGCCAGAACGCCGCCGCCGTCAACCCCTGCTGCCAAGCCGCCTGCCTTCCTGGGCATCGTCACTCTGCCCGATAATCAACTGCTGCTGCCCGAGGCCGGTGAGCGTCTGCGCCCGTGGGCAGAACGTGAGCTGTTGGGCTACGAGCCCGAGTGCCACGACCAGCTGCCCAGCCAGAACGCCACCGCCGTCTTCCCGTGCTACCGAGCCGCCTGTCTTCTTCCACCGAGCCAGAGCTCCCACGCTCTGGTAGCCGGTCCGACACAACGACTTTTGGTGAGACCAACACCGCTTATCTCGTCGCCGCTTCGCCGCATCGAGACTGTAGTGCATACGCACACCCGCAGCCTGCCCGAACTTGCCTCATATCATTAGCGTTCCAGCCACATGTTTTCATGGTATCTTTGTGTGTTTGTTTTTATGGGTTAATTTTCGTTTCTAGTTTCATTAAAAGTTTGTATGTGTGTTTCCCAACAAACGGCTTTGTCCTCGATTGGGCTTTCCCCTTAATGGGGTTGTCCCCCAATTGAAGAACCTGTCATCACAAATTGGCGTCCGCGCGACAGGACAAAGCCGTTTGGTTGGATTCTGTTGCTAATTCTAACAGTTAAAGTCATGGCTAGCACGCGAGAGCTGTTAGCTTTAGCGGAACGCATGGGGCTAGAGGGAGCAGAGCTAACAGCGTGGTTAGACAAGCACGAGGCGTGAGCGCGAGAAGAACGCGCTGCGGAGCGAGAAAAGATCAGCTTGAGCACGAGGCACGTATTTTGCAGTTCCGTCTCAAGGTCGCAGAGGCGGAAAGGGCACGTTCACTGATAGAGATCCGCGAGCTGGAGTCGTATACAAGCTCTATTGATCAAGCGTTTGACACGGGCTCCAGTCTCGGGGGTTCGAAATCTCTGTTTAGTGATTACCCCGAACACCCTCACGGGGTTTTGTTAGGAAAAGGCACTAAACAAGAGGGCAGCAGAGAAATGAGCAGAAAACGGACCAGCCTAGGTCCTGGCGTGAACCTCAGGGACGCTGAGGATAGATCTGTGGGCAAGGAGCAGGCAACTACCGGTGAAATCGAGGCACCCATGCTCAGCTGTGCTAATAAAAGCACGTTGGATAAAGAGGCACAAATGCCTTCAGAACGCCCTACGGACTGGGCAATGGTGCACATTGGCAGTGGCCTCGGAGAGGACACCACCAGCAAAGAGGTACGCTTGCGAACCAGTGCAATTGAAAGCACATCGCATAAAGAGGCACAGATGCCTCTAGAAAGCCCGACTGATTGGACAAAGGCTCGCAAAGCCAATGACCTCGAAGAGTGCGAGGCGAGCGATGAAATGCTCCCCCACTCTTCCGGTGTACCACTTGCGGTGGTGATAAGTGGCCTCAATATGGTTGAGGACCACTCGAATAACTCACCTCAAATGAGGATATTTTCGCCTGCCTGCAACCCCGAAGGCCACATAGGCCAATGTAAAATGTACATGAGTACAGAGCTCCTTGTGAAAGAGTCCAGTGAAGACTCAAGGAAAGAGACTCGTGACGTACGCAGCAAGTCACTAATCGCGTCAGAACTTAGTGATGACGTCTGCATGCAAGGTGTAGGGGAATGCATGATCAGAAATATTAAGACAGCACAGTGCCGTTCCACTGGGGAACACAATGGGGTCATCTCACAGAGTGATCTCCTCGATGTTAACATAGTGCCTGTGCATTCCTGTTTGAGTAATGACGAAGCAACTACATCCTTTGTGATGTCAGCAGAAGCAGAAAGTATTTTCGCTGAGGTGCCGGGTACATGTTTGTGCGATGGATCCCAGCTACAGGTCAGCGTGCCTAAAGTGTTCTCTACAAGATTTGTGTCCTACTGCACATATACAGAGCACATTTCGTGTGGTGCCGATGAGACCCAACTTATTACTTCCCAATCAGTTCAGCACCTAAGTCAGGTCATTCCCGGGTTCTCATGTATGCGTTTCGCAAGGTGCAAGAAATTGGCTCCGGTGCGGTTCTCACGAACGCAGAAGAGACGCACGGTTCGTCTCACCTGGGACGCAATAACTTAAGAAACTGATGATTAGCCGGTTGCCATCTGAGGATTTTGACCTTGAAGAATAGAGGACTTGGTCTGCAACGTTAAAGTACTTTATGTGAAGTTGTTTTTGTGAGTGTGCTTTATACACCCCATAAACATTGTTTTGAACTTGTAAGGGCTTTCGCTTGTTGTGTGCATTCGTGAGTGTTGTGCTTGAATGCTTCGTGAGCTTCAAGACTTGAATTTGTGTGATGGACCCACAGTGAATGTGCCATATAGAGCATAAGTGTGAAAGGTGTCGCGCACTGACCGGCAGTTTTTCCTGTGGAAAAACTTGTCCCAAAAAGGGGCTTATGTGATGTGTGGTGCGCGACAGTGATATTTGTGGTGTGCGACAAGGAGAGCGCGCGCCGCTCTACCGCGCCGCGCCGAAAACGACGACGCCGAAGAGCGGCCTGCACGTGAACACGCCGGCACAATGAAAACAACAAAAGAAACCAATCCAATCGCAAAGGAACACGGAGCCTCGAGCAGCCAATGAGAAATCGACGAATCGACCAGAGCAGCAGAAAAAGGAGCCGCGCTGGCAGCAGGGGGAAGAGTTCCAGAAGCGGCACCAGGACAAGGTCGGTCACCGGATCGGGGGTTGAAGACGGCTGTCGGGTTCCGGACCCGAGCCACCAGGACTTCAACCGGCCGGGGCCTCTTGCCAACACGTTCCTGGGCGTCGCTACTCTTCAAGATAAACTGCCGCTGACCGAGGCCGGCAAGCGTCTGCGCCCGTGGGCAGAACGAGAGCTGTCGGGCTACGGGCCCGAGCTCCATGACCAGCTGCCCGGCCAGAACGCCACCGCTGTCAACCCCTGCTGCCAAGCCGCCTGCCTTCCTGGGCATCGTCACTCTGCCCGATAATCAACTGCTGCTGCCCGAGGCCGGTGAGCGTCTGCGCCCGTGGGCAGAACGTGAGCTGTTGGGCTACGAGCCCGAGTGCCACGACCAGCTGCCCAGCCAGAACGCCACCGCCGTCTTCCCGTGCTACCGAGCCGCCTGTCTTCTTCCACCGAGCCAGAGCTCCCACGCTCTGGTAGCCGGTCCGACACAACGACTTCTGGTGAGACCAACACCGCTTATCTCGTCGCCGCTTCGCCGCATCGAGACTGTAGTGCATACGCACACCCGCAGCCTGCCCGAACTTGCCTCATATCATTAGCATTCCAGCCACATGTTTTCATGGTATCTTTGTGTGTTTGTTTTTATGGGTTAATTTTCGTTTCTAGTTTCATTAAAAGTTTGTGTGTGTGTTTCCCAACAAATGGCTTTGTCCTCGATTGGGCTTTCCCCTTAATGGGGTTGTCTCCCAATTGAAGAACCTGTCATCACAACGTCATGGTCTGTTATAGCGGTGAGGTGGGCAAGCGACATCTTGTGGGGCAACACTTGGGGTGTCAGACCAAAGTTTAGTAGCGGGAGGAACACACAGTTATCAGCTAATGTGGCAATGGTATGTGGCACAGTAACATTGCACGTCAGGCGTACGTCAGTAATCAGAGTGATGATATAGTCGCCGTCAGGAACGGGAGGGGTCGATGAGAAACATGTGTACGTGACGGCTCAAGGCGGCAGGCGAACAAAAGCGGTGGGGCTTAAGCGGCTGACGGGCGTTTTACAGGCATCTGATACAAGAGGAAGATCGAGGCAGAGTGTTTCAGAAGAACAATCAATTAAGGCAGAGTGTGCCGAAAGAAAGTCAAGGCCAAGCTTGTCATGAGGGCAGTGAGCAAGGACGGCAAAAAGGACAACAGTGTGAGGACCGGCAATGCTGACACGGGCGGTGCACATTCCGATCACTTGAACAGCACCGCCATCGGCAACACGTATTGCCTGTGTCGTAGACGGCGCCATAATCTTCTGCAGGCGGCAGCGTAAAGGGGCGCTCATAATACACAAGTGTGCGCCAGTGTCGATGAGGGCGGTCACAGGAACATTGTCGACTTTGACTTCCAGAAGGCTATGGTGAGTGGGGAGAGTCAGCAGAGAATTTGCAGGGGATGATGGCATTGCAGCTTCACCTCCATAAGCTGCACTATCTAGTTTTCCGGCGGCGAGCATCCAGAGAAGGATGGCGAGGAAAAGCAGCGAGGCTGCATAGAGCGGGATTGGCGGCGTTGCGGCGACAGGGAGCGGAAGAAGCAGCGAACAGGAGCAGTGGCGTCAGAGGGAAGAGGCTCATGGGTGAACGAGTAGTAAGTAGGGGAACCAGCGGCCAAACATCTAGGAGTGGGGTGCATGGAGGTCTGGCGAGATGCGTAGGCCCAACAGCGATGGCAATAACGAGCAATGTGCCCGGCCTAATGACAGGAGAAGCAGATGGGCTAATCGTCGGGCGTTCTCCATTCCGCAGGATTGCGGAAGGAGACGAGAGGCGTAGGATCATCGAGCGGGTCCAGAGAAATAAGGCCGAGCATCAGGACGAGTCAGTGGGCACGCTGATGGAAGGCCGAGATTGGCAAACTCCTGCCTGACTACAGCTTGAATGAGAGACACTGATGGCTGCGATGGGTCACTGGCGGGGGATGTAAACACGGGTGGTTGAATAGGTGCAGGACAGGCAGCTTCAATCTTGCGACGAACAATGTGTGCAACGTGGTCACAGGTGGGCGGCAGGCGAACGGCATCACACGATGAAGTTGCAGCCGTATTGGGCAGCCGTATGAATCTCTGTGTTATACGGCGGCTCTTGGCATGTTCAAACCGCCGGCACTCTTTGATGATTGTGTTGACGGTATCAACGTTGGTATACACGAGCAGGTTAAGAGCATCGTCGGCCATGCCTTTGAGCACATGAGAAACCCTCTCGGACTCGGGCATGTGCTCGTCAACCTGGCGGCAAAGAGCGATAATGTCCTGAATGTAAGAGACATGACTTGGAGGATGTCTGTGCACGAGTCGCAAGTTCATTCTGTGCAGCAAGCTGCCGACCAGTGCTGTCACCGAAAAGGTCGCGGATCTTGTCTCTTTGAAAGAGCCCCAGCTTGTAATGTCCGCCTCGTGCGTCTCGAGCCGCACCCACGGTGGGCCATCGAGGTAAAAAAGCACGTTGGTGAGCATAAGGGTCGGGTCCCACGTGTAGCTGGCACTGATCCGTTCGTAAAGGTTGAGCCATTTGTCGACGTCAACCCCATCCTGGCCGGAAAAGACACCAGGATCAAGAGCAGGAGGCAGAACGATGTAGGTGGGTGCCACGGGAGGGGCAGGGGGTGAAGACGATGTGCCTGCACCGACTGACATGGTCGGAAGCGTGATGAGGCCGCCCTTGCGGAGCTCCGTGATGGAAACAGGGAACTACCCAGCACCTCTACCACAAAGATGTTACGTAAAACGGCCCACAGGGCTGGTCTATTTACACTGTATTTACACTACATGAGAGACACAGTAGCCAAGATGGTGGGCAACCACCAGCACACGACAGAACCGTCTTTTTTGTTGTCTGCCCCAGGCAGAATGTCTTTCTCGTAGCAATATTCACCATAACACGAGTGCTATTCAAAGTTTTCCTGCTCAATGATTGACACCAGTCATTTAGCTGCGCCACTCACTATTTCAGTGTTATATGGGACAAAAATAATGGATAAATGTGTTTGAAGAAAAAAAAAGCATTTTTTTTTGTTATTCTCCGTGCATTACTGCATTGCATCTTCTTTTCTGGGGTTTTACGTGCCAAAACTAGGCCTGATTATGAGGCACGCCGTAGTGGAGGGCTCCGGGTTAATTTTGACCACCTGGGGTTCTTTAACGTGCACTACAACGCAAGCACACGGGCGTTTTTGCATTTTGCCTCCATCGAAATGCGGCCGCTGCGGCTGGGATTCGATCCCGCATTACTGCACTGCAAGAATTTGCAGTAATGGCTTTTGGCAATTGCAATATGGCAGTGACATACATGAACGTAGAAGAAATTATTTGTTTTGAAAACATAATTACACTTGCTAGGAAAGGGAAAGTGAGGAGCAGGCTGGCAACTGGAAGAAGATCGCAAGCATGAAAACTTTCGGGGACGCTTAAGTTTCGCCTTGTAACGCGATAGCATTCAAAGATCCCCGACTTCTCATTCCCGGCAACTGCGGCTTATGTAACCGTGTAATGTTTACCGGGAAACGCTGGCAGCAACCTCTATGCACGAAGGCGAGCTTTCTGGTAGAAACGCGGCTTCTAGCGTGGGCCGATCTTGTGTTATTCTTTCGCACTTTTAATATTTCAGTGTGAGATTTAACATAAAATGCATGCGCTGTCAAGTGTTTTGTTTCGTGACATTTGTTGGTGGGAATATTCGCAATATTCCGAGGAATAACTTTGTAAAGAATGTAAGAGGTCTGAGCAACTTTAGTGATAGAACTTTAGTGCCGTATAGAATATATACGGAAATTTTCGCTTACGGGATGCCAACGCCGGCTACGGCGCGAACACCGGATTTTCTACGACACGGCCGGGCCCTGAACGATCGCGTTAAAACACATTGCAGTATTCACCGTTACTGCTGACGACAAGTTGTATTTATTTGAGCAAAATAAGGTGGGTAGCACTTTTTATACAGGCATCAGAAACCAATAAACAACAAAGTCTAAGGTGCTCCAGCATGGGCAGAGATCACCAACACAATAAGGCTCATGTGACAATACTTGCCAACGTAATCCTGGCTCTTGACGTATCTTTCCTTCGGCAGAATGGTTTTAAAGTTCCTGTCGGATATCGAATACAGAAGCCACCATGGTCCGTACGTGCGCTGTGAAAATTAAGGCCGCATTTCAGTCACACGCTCTCCACATCAATTCGGAGTGCTTTAGATAATGCTTTCGCCGCTGCTTTCGCTTGCGCAGTGCGAACATGTCTTCCACTAAGTGACTAGCAATTAGGTTAGAGAAATTTCTTCGTTTTCATGTTCTACGAGATGCAGAGAATACTCATACATCGTAAACAGAATGACGCCGAGAAACGTACCGCTGAAAACGTCTCGGAATAATCTCCGTACTCCGGGAAGACCTCAGGCGCTCCGATTACATTTAATGCCACGTACGATATACTGTTGTAACTGCCATACTGAGAACTGTAATCTGCGACTTCTTTGACGTCTTGGCAGATTTCATCATCGTCCATTTAAAAATTTCGCAATACTGAGAATAAACTTGGGATTGACGGACCGACACCAAAAACGCTCGAGTTAACTCTAGAGTCTATGGAGACAGCTGTGGTAGTGTCGATGACGATCCGGAACGATGTGGATACAAGAGGTATGTATACATATATACATGCAATGGTACACGGATGGTACATGGTACACAGATACCGGTGTCACACGGCTACTTTCGAGCACGATCCGGATCGAAATGCTCGACAACGATTGACCCCATCCCTCATTTTGCACAAAGGAGGCAACCACAACCGAGAAATTCAATCCCTATCGACAGTGCGCCTTGCGACACCTATGATACAAAGCATGCGCGCGTATGATGACAGCATCGACGGCAATTATTAGACATATTGCAGCTTTTCGAAATTAAATCAAGTAATGACTCTGGTATTCACTTTTGTACGTGGATTTCTACTGTGCACACACGAATCAAACGAAAACCGAAACTACACAGCTCCGAACGGACTTTCTGCTAAGCAAAATTCTGCTTTCAACATTCGAAGTTAACGTATCGAGTGCACTCACCGTACAGAACGAAGTTGCGAGCACGCCGAATGGCGAGATCCATCAAAAAGTAGGGTCACACAGTCCAGTGCATTAACACAAACAGGTTGAAGGTCCTTATTTTTATTTTGTAATGAAAATTACAAGCATCTCAAATACACTGAAGAAAAACAGTCAGTCCTAACAGGTAGAGAAGTAAAAAAAAAAAAAAAAAATTATGAACAGCCTAAGTGACAAAAATGCACAATAAAATAACACCCCTTCCCCCCCCCCCACACAAGCCTGGCCTGCTGCCAAAACCCTCTGCACACAATTGGGCCCAATCTTCTGCACAGAATTATGTACAATCGTGCACCACTCTTCTATATAACCTGATCCTGCACACAACGGAATAAAAGGGGTGCTCGTGAAACCATGCCTTTAATTCAAAAATCCAGCACGGAATACAAGAAGCACGTGTGATGTTGATTGATCAGTCCATCCTTGCTGCACCGCGCGCACGCAACCTTACACTTCTTATGCAAAGCCTTTCTGTATGCCACCTTGGGTACTAGCAACATGTAAAGAAAGGTCTGTCAGTTGCTCTTTACAGTAGAGAGAGGGCGAGAAAAAGAAACACAGGGACATGGCAAGTGCCGACGCATCACACTTGGCAACCGGGACAAAGAAAGCCTATGCAGTGGCAGGCGAACTTGACTGGACCAGCAGACGATTTTCGGCTTAGCACACAGGCAAGGATGACAAAAAGAAACGGCTAATGGTTTCCAAGAACAGCAGCAAGCAAAAAAAAAAAAAAGAATACTGGTGGCAGACAGAAAGGCAGACGAGAGAGAAAAAAAAGTTAGCGAACGGGATAGAAGAAAATCTTTTCTCCCCGTGCCTTTCCCACCCCTCTCCAAGGCAGGGTGGACTGTAGAGAGGGCTGTCACAGAAGGATGAGGCGATCCAGTCCTTTTCTCTCGTCCCTCTTGGAAAAAAAAGTGCTCTCCCCACCCAGCCGACAACGCGCGCACGCACTACTGTGATGTAGTGGCTTCTGTGGTATCAGTTCTACTTCTGGTTCTTGAGCTGGTTGGAGAGCCAGTCGAGGCCCTCGTAGAGGCCGTCTCCACTGGTGGCACAGGTGGCCTGGATGTACCAGTTGCGGTTGCGCAGAGAGTGCAGGCCCAGCTTGTCCGTTATCTCAGCTGCATTCATGGCATTTGGCAAGTCCTGAAACGAAGTGCAGACAAAGGTGTGAACACATTGTGCCCCCGAATCAGCAAGTGCAGATCAAATGCAACATTAAAATCAATCTGCAGCAATGATGAAATTTTCCACTTTGAAAATGTTCACAGGTTTAAAGGTACACTAAAGTAGTTAAAATTGCAGTTCAATTTAGAATTTTTTAAATTTAAGTTTTCCCTTAATCTTGTAGTCAAAAATGTATTTCTGAGGCTTTATGTGCCAAAACCATGATCTGACTGAGGTACACTAGATTAATTTTTACCAACTATAGTTCTTGAAAGTGCACCTAAATCTAAGTACGCAAGCGTTTTTGCACTTCGTCCACACTGAAACACAGCCATCGTGGCAGAGATTGAACCCGTTGCCCTGAAGCTCAGCAGCGCAAACTATAGCCACTGGCAGGTAATTTCATAGTATTAGTAGTATGTATAGAATTTTAAGGTATAGGTAACAGGTTTTGTGGTAAGGGTAATTTACTGCAAGCCTCTTCTCATGGTATAAGTCGATTTTTTGGTATTGTACAAGGGTAATTTATTATTACATCTAAAATTACTTTGCTCTTTTGTGTCCCTTTAATATGCAAGACTGCGTAGCCAACACAAATGCATGAAAAAAAAATATATAATAATCTTACTGCAAGCAGTTGTTATATCAAGGAAGTTGTCAAACATCGAAGTACTTTGTGTTGTGGCATCTTGAGCATAACAATCTCGCCCTTTGTTTCAATACCCAAATAGTTTGAACAATTCATGTGTTTCTGTCATGGTTGCATCAACAAAAGCATTGGCATAGCTTTTCAAACCTCCAGGAAATTTCTGTATCTTCCCAAACTGCTTAAATCAGTACCATTTAAATTTAACAGATGGGGCTGAATTGCTCAAGGAAGCTGCAGCTGAGAGCTTCAGTTTAATTTTTGACTAGCTCGGTTTCTTAACCTGCACCTTAAACATAGGGCATAAGCGTTTTTGCATTCTGCCCCACATATGAATGCAGCCACCATAGCCAGGAACAGAGTCAGTGACACATTGTGTTCAGCATCAGAAAGCCGTAATGAAAGAGTCACCATGGCAGGTTCTCGTAGTCTTAGCAAGGCCAGCATAATGCTATCATAGCCCTTTGTGTAATACAGCTTCATTACTGTTTTCCATGACCATCAGTGCACTTTTAAACAGCGAGTCAAACACATAGCATGTCTTTTTCACTATGTTTAGTGTCACATTTGTACTGCTTTCTTTCAGTGAATTTCTCTACTTAGCCCAGTTCATGAACACCCTCAGGACAGCACAGAACAAGTCGCACGTTGAGTTGCCATATTTATTCGAACTCAAGCCAATAGTGTTTAAAAACCAGTTATGAAACTCCAGGGTCAACCAATATTCGAAGATTTCGTTAGGAGCTGTTAATGAAAAACTGGCGCTACCGCAAGAAGACATTATATAGCCATCACAATTCGTTGGGCAGATGACCAAAGCACTAGTCAAAATGACGCTATTTTGACCGCTTTAAGTGGACGCTGTGCAAGCGTGTCAACATGTTCATTTCCTTTTTTTTGTGTGTGTGTTTGCTTACGGTTAAGACTTAAGTGTAATAGCACTGAGCAAGCAGTGCCATTACAGGGCTGCATTCAAGCGAAAAGCTGTGCTGGCGGTGGAGCAGTCGTTTAACCTCCAAGCGAGTAGTGACCTCAGAGTGGACGAGATGAATGTGCGTCACTGGCGAAAACAGTGCGGCCAGCTTTTCAAGTGTGCTGCGGAGCAAATGGTCTTTATGGGCTCACAGTAAGGCTGGCACCACAAAGTGGCCATAGCAGACTTCGTAAAGGCGTGAAGGACGCCGGCACTGCTAAACAGTGACAAAGAGCCCAGTGATGACGGCGAGTGAGCCGAGACAACTCCACGAATGGCGCCGGATACTGGCAATAAAGGCCAGTTGTCTTTTGTGGCTGTTTACAATTGATCTCGGTTGGCTTGCAATCGAGGAACGTTTATTTTGTTTTCCAACCCGACGAATTTCGGGGGTTGGTTTAGAATAAAAACAAATGGTAAAAATAAAAAAGCAGCCCACATGGCTTGCTACAGCATGCCAGATGGAAGAAGCAATGAGACCCACCTGCTTGTTGGCAAAGATGAGCAAGACTGCATCCCTGAGCTCATCCTCTGCGAGCATCCTCATGAGCTCTTCCCTTGCCTCACCAATTCGCTCCCTGTCGTTGCTATCCACCACAAATATCAAGCCTAATGGAGAGAAATCGAGGTCAGGAAGCAAATTTAGAAAATCCACAACAATTCAAGCATGACTGACCGCACTGCACTTTTGCAGCCATTACATCTGTTCGGTAGTTGCATGGAAAAAAATGACGTTATGTTCAAATGTACTCCCAAAAATCATAACAGAAGCAGCCACAAAGATGGCCATGCAGAGTAGTGTGTGTAGGAAACAGGCTGCAACATGAAAGCTACGTCGGCCATAGCTCGGTGTACATGTCAAGTTGACGTGCAACCCTGCACGGGCTCATGTGGACATTTTGACATGTTTAGAAGGCAAAACGTGCTTGGTAGGCTTACACACACAGGAAAACTGCAATCCAATCTAAAAAATGCGAAAATACTTTATCTGCCACACAGTGGAGTCCCAAGGCCATTCACATGCTCTGAGCAAAACTCTCTGCAGGAGCTACAGCAAATTTGCACGAAAGAGTGCAATTGGCGCTGCCATGTTCCTGGCAACTGCGTTGTGTGCACGCCTTTCTCCCTATATTTTGGGTTCAGTAAGACTCAACATGTACGGTATGGTCCCCTGTTAAAGGGAACACCAATATACATTTCAAAGACATTACAGTTCAGTTTTGACATGAAGGTCACTGGCAGTAACTTTAGCCAATACAGGTCCATCTAACATATTCCATCTAACACTTTATTCTTATAGTATGATGACAAAATGTTAACTGTTACATTAAGACTGGGACTGATCCTGAAGGATCACACAGCACTACAAAGCGCCACTACACAGTGCCACAAGGGAAGAATGGAAGTAAACTGGAGCACTAATACGAAACATGTTTTTATAAGGTTTGCCACATGCAAAGGACTGTGGAATGCTTGAAAAATATTCTCATGTTCCATTCCTGCATCTGTGGCCCAAAGCAAGCTGGCACATGCACGTGTGCTCTTGCTTTTTGGAGCAAAATTGTCACCTGTGCGACACAGCGCCCAGGCCAATCACCTCAAAATGCTACTTGGCACAAGACAAGTAGGCGTGCAGCTGAGCTACTGAGCAGAGCTTTAGACTGTTGCTCTAGGGGAGCCAGGTTCAAAACCAACCACTGGGAGAGTAATTTTTTAAACTGAAGAGGCCCAAAACAAGGCAAGACGGGAACCTACCTACCACTAAGTGTCTAGTATAAGTCGAATGTTTCACTTGCGTATGAATTTCCTTAAAACGTCATCCCAATGGATTGTTGAAAAGCAGTAGTGCAGCACACATGCCTTAGTTCTGTGGCTGCATCGCAACAAAGCTTTCAGATAGTACAGCCAGAAATATGGCACTAGTGTCTGCACACACACAAGGTGTGCAAGCTCACGCAACATGACAACAATGGCCAGTACCGCATTGGGCAAGTTATCCTCCCGACTTGAACATTAATACGGTTAACCTCAGAGCCAATACGTCATTTCCTCATTGGCAGCGATTCAAAAGTCACCCTCTTGGTGCTGCACCACTAAGCTGTTTTCTGACCATTTTAGCAAAAAGACCTGTTCAGAATTTTTAAGGACGTTAGTATTTGCACATGTTAAGTGTTACTGCTCAAGTATCAAGATTTCGAACAACATACTTTGGGATGAATGTTCGATAATAAAGCAACTTATATTCATAAACACAACACTCCTGCCACAACGAATTCTAAGGACTGCACAACAGTGCTGAAATCCCAAAGAATAAAAAAATCTGCTTTCAATAAAGCCATGCAAAGTAGTTGATAAACTTATGTCCTATTCGCAATTCCCCATGAAGACTTCATTGACTACAGTGCTGGATTGTGCTCTAGAAGCCTTCGATGTTGTACGAGACTGACAGCCTAACTGCCGTCTTGGATATGCCTAAAATAGAGTTCAGAGCACATGGTGACTAGTGCATTATTCTTGTGCCACTGAATGTATACTGTTAAAGGTCCTGGATCAAACATTACCAAATATTGCTCCACATTTATATTGCACTAGCTATCACTGCCATTGCTTTGAATGAAACTTCAAACCGCTGACATGAAGGAGAGACTGCTTACAGCTTGTCCTAATGGGAGAAAAAAAGAAAGCATGCTCGTAATGAGCAAGGATAACTGAGGATCTCTTTTCTAGCAATGATCTCATGAAGCCCATAGACCATGGGTTCTCAAAGTGGGTTCCGCAGGCCCCTGCTCGGGGTTCCGCGAGCCACTGATAAATTTTCCCTGGTCCCGCTCCCGACAAGTGTCTAAAACGGCGAACACGAGGTGCGCTTGATCCAAAGAACCTCCATTACCCATGCCCGAGTGTCAAAAAGCACATCACAGTGCGTAACGGCAACGCGCGAACTGCGCAATAAATACGCAAGCAGCTTGTAGCCACCTAACCTCTGAGAACGGGCAACGCGCCTAAGCTTTCGCACTTGAATCTCGGAGGCCGTAACTTACCACCATGCGCCTTTCTCCTACTTGTAGATACGGTAGGTGCCGATAGCGTGCGCACTGACCTATACGTTGAAGGGTTATAAAAAAAAAAAAAAAAAAAAAAAAAAAAAAAAAAAACCACGCGGAGCACCGTAAATGCGCGCCGCAGAAGAGCAAGAACTGGCGTAGCGTCCAACCGAAACGAAGCGGCGCAGTCCGCATCGCCGTGGTCCTCAGCGGCAATCGTACGCGGCACGTGACTGACAGCAACGCCGAAGTGCTTCGTGCCTAATTGTGCCTTTAAAGCCTTTATTCTTGCGTTTATCGCCGCGCGTAACACCGCGTTGGCGGCTAGCCGCGTGCCTCCGTAAGTGCGTAGTCGCTATCTCTGATCGCGTCGATAACCACCGCAGTTTCGTCCGCAGCGGTTGCGGCAAATAGTAGTTTCATTTTCACTCGATGCGCGCGTCGGCTGCGTGCCTTCACAACTGCGTAGTCGCCTCCCAAGGCAGCGTCGATAGCGACCGCAGTTTCGTCCGCACTTCTTGCAGCGAAAGGTAGTTACGTCTTGACTTGGTGCGTGTGTCAGCCGCCTGCCTTCTGAACCGCAACATCGCCGTCCATGATCGCGTCGATAGCGGCCGCGGTTTCGTCGACAGTGGTTGCGGCAAGCAGTAGTTTCGCTTTTACTCAGTGCAAAGCTGTCAAAGATAAAAAGCACCGACTACATCGCGATGGACGGACAATTTGTTGGCGATCAGCTGAGTGGCGAAAAAATAATCGGGATGTGCGCCCGTTGGTGCAAAGCGCGTCTCAGATGAAAACGCGCGCCGCGAAGGATGTCGCGAGGCCTTCGCCGCTGCTAGCGCTAATCAGTCATGAGATGATGAGAATTTCAGCTTCCGCACTGGTCTTGTGCTAAATAGAAACAATATTTCACGATTCATTTAGTAAATAAAAGAGTGTTGACGTAGTGCAGCATTTGTTTGTTTTCTTGATACCCTCGATAATTCGGTTAAATCAAGGGGGGGGGGTTCCTTGGCACTTTATGGAGCTTAGCAGGGTTCCCTGGGATGAACATACCTGAGAACCCCTGCCATAGACAAAACCAAAGCTCACACTGAGGAAATTTTATTAACGAGCTGCATAAGAGTTAAATTTGTGATATTCCTCATTCTTACTAATCGAAAGGCAAAATGAAAGAGCAGAAATCTGGTTCTGGTGGTAACATTAAAACCTCCACTCTCAGTTGGCTTTTGTGTGTTTGCATGCTTACATACAAGTCTTGTAACATGTTATTTCTTGTTGCATGCAGAGCTCTCCACAGCTTGCCAATGCCACATTGCAGGGAAATGATATGCTCTATGCATTTCTGATGTCACCACGCCATCTCCTCTGCACTCGAAGATAAAGATCAAAGCTGCTCCAACACTAAACAAAACGCTGCAGGAAATAGTGTCAGCATGACATTAGTGAACAGTGTCCAATGTGCTCAAACCAACTGTTTGCTGGACTGTGAATTTTGCTTGCAGAAAACAATGCTCCTGTGCTCGTATTAAAGCTTGTTAAGAGAATTAAGTTGAACAGAGCTTGTGCAGGAGGAAGTCTACCGTAGAGAATATTCGTTGCAAACAGACCTTCGGTGCTATTTGCGCAGAGAGATGCAAAATTGAAACATCCCATATTGCATGCAAAGATGAATCATGTGCAAGCCAAGCATCAATTTCACTTTTCAGGAAATAGTCATCCTTCCACAAAAGTTTGTTCAATTGAGTGTCAATTTCTTATTACTTATGTGAAGGAGGAATTGTGTTTGTCTTAAAGGGCCCCTTTCTCAGGACCCATCAGAAGTTTTCGTTATACTACACTGGAAATTGTAGGGCACTGTGTAGGGAGTGTCTTACCGCCATAATTGTTCAAACTGGCTCATCATTAGAGGAGACAAGAGAAATTTAAATGTCATGTTGCCATGCTGCCGGGAGGCAAACATCACTGCCAGTGTGGACACTCTCCTTCTGCCTCAACTACTGTCCGCAAGTGACTTTGCTTCTCTGCCTTCTCTCACATTGGAGCCGAGGGAATGCACCACATTTACATTGAGAGCCCTGCCTCAATCTTATTTCATCATTGTTTCACACTGAAACAAAATTCCTTGGTTAAGCCTCGCTTGAAGCTCCCCATGCTTATAGTGGCCATTAGTGCTGCACTACTAGATGGATACATCCAGAAGCTCGTAAGTGGCAATTATAATACACTATACAAGCATTCACACGTACCCTGCGTGTTCTGGAAGTAGTGACGCCAAAGTGGACGAATCTTGTCTTGGCCACCAACATCCCACACTGTGAAGCTGATGTTTTTGTATTCTACTGTCTCCACGTTGAAACCTAAGGAATGGAAGAGAAAAGGTACGAGAAACCAACTGTTATAACAAGTCCAAAAAGAAACAAAATGCAAGCACAATGTTAAGCTTCAGACGTCTAGGTGCAAGAACCATGGACTTCACAATTAAGGCTGTGCAGTATTGAAAGTACTTCTTGAAAGCTAGTCAAGGTCAGGCCTTCAGTAGCATCCTGAAATTTAAGCAACTTAATTCCTTTCTTCAAGATGGCTCAGTGGCAGATCCGTTGTAAGTCACATGTTTGCATGTGTTGGAAGCCACTCCCGGTGGTCACCCACACATGATGACCCACCGGGCAATTCCACAAACTCAGTTTAGATGCAGATTGCTATCTGTCAACACATTTCATACAGACATCTGGCATATATCGTGTGCCATCATGAATTCTATCTTCATTTTTTGCAGCATTACATGCGGCATACCAATTGTGTTTGGCGATTTTCTTAAAGTGACAAAAGGGCTAAGTTATTTATAGCAGCAGTACATTTGTGTAGATATCTGCATAATGAACACCAATGTTACGGTGAAATGCCACGTGTTAAAGACACCATTTTGGAATATATTGAGAGTCCTTTGCTTTCAGGTAAGACCCAGCAATTTCCGATTTTCACACCCTGAACAAAATTTCTGAAAATCGGGTTAAACCGAACATTACCTGAATTTTGCCCTTCATAAATGATAATGAAAGCAAATGTTCCAAAACTAATGAACGCTGCCCACTTTTCGTGAGCAAGTGGTCAAAGTATATCGCATTATAATATGAATACGTGAATATGGTAAACATCTCGCTTTTTTAACACTAATGTGTGAACTGGCAGATAAAAACATTATATGGTCAGTGCCTGCCAACCTTTAGTAATGGAAAACTTGTGTTTTTAAAAAAGTACCAGTGTTTACATGAAAACGACAATGGCGCACCGCATTTCCCACAGGTCGCCCCCCATACATGTAAACGGTGCTAATACACTAGAAAGCGATTTAACGCTGCACTGACGTGGCCCTGCATTGCAAATGGTAGCTTTAAGGTTCAGAGTATGTTTACCCAATTACATACATTGTGTTCAAAGAAGGGCGATTGATTTGTCTCGTTGGTATTACATTTTGTTGCAAGAGGGTGTATTTGGAACCAGTTAAGCAGGACAATTTAAGGACTACACTAAGAGCAATTGAACAAGAAATGTTAGGTGTAACGTTAGGAGACAGGAAGAGTGCAGTGTGGATCAGAGAGCAAATGGGGATAGCCAATATTCTAGTTGACATTAAGAGAAAAAGATGGAGCTGGGCAGGCCATGGACCGCGTAGGGCAGATAACGGGTGGACCATTAGAGTTGCAGACTGGGTGCCGAGACAAGGGAAGCACATTCGAGGTCGGCTGAAAGTTAGGTGGGGTAATGAAATTAGGAAATGTGCAAGGCGCAAGTTGGAATCAGCTAGCAAAAGACAGGGGTAATTGGAGATTGGTGGGAGAGGCTTTTGTCTTGCAGTGGACATAAATATAGGGTGGACAAAAACAGGACAAAAGACAAGGACACGAGGCCCAACAGGTCTAGGATGGACACAAATGCTCGCAATGCATATACTAATAATGTATGTCAACGAAGGCTCGTTAAGGTAGAGCAACGAAGCATGCCCTTGTGCACTAGCTTTTGTATTTTCTTCCCTTGTTAAAAAAGTGCAGATGACAATGTAAAGAAGAGGTTGCCATACCTGTCCATTTGTTGTTTCTGTTAATGTGGTTTCTTTAAATGCATCAATAATGCTAGAACACTTCTAGAGATTTCTATAGGTAAATTTGTCACATTATTTGCGAGCAGCTTTCTGTGCCATTACGTGTTCCCGAGAGTTCCTTCGCTTGTTTTAATAAAAGGTTTGTGTCCAACAATTCAATCTACTGTCCAATCTATGGCTTACACATACTACACAATGTTACTTGCAACTGCTGGCCAGTTCATTAGCATTTCAATTGAATCCATGCAGCAGAAACCCCCAAGAGGGGGTAAACATTCCGGGATATCAGGAGCACTTATAAGCTACACTGGACGCCCCCAATTTTTGAGGTATTAAATTTTTGCACAGAAAGTGACACTAATGCTGGTGGATGTCACTGTGGATCTCCTTAAGTGCGCTATACAGTTTCAATGCAATAGTAAGGGACTGCAGTCCCTTGGACTGCGTAGAGGAACTGAGTGTTATACAGAATGCAACTGCCAATTTTGTTTTTCTGTTGAACTACCACCGCTTTCGCTCTTTGGTTTAAGGCCCTGACACAGCCTTCTCTTCAGTTTAATTTAGTTGCAACCCCACAGATTCCTCCAATGCCGAAAAGTTGGTGCAAATAACAAATCTGCCTGTAGTTTAGCCTGGATAGACTGAAAACGTCGGTCTCGATAAGCAGAGGTTTGACAGGCCAGAAAGGACAAAAAAAGACAGGTGGTGCCAATACCTAGAAATTCCCAAAACTAGTCTCACAACACCATATTTATAGACAGTGTCGTACTTGGTACTAGTCAAGGGAAGATAGAAACCTCGTTAAAAACCCCAAGAATCCAAAAATTTCTATGTTTGTCATCGAAAGCCAGTTTCAGCAGCGACAAACCAAATGGAGACAACGGCGAAGCACTGTCGGAATGTGCACCATTCTGAGTCGCGATTGCATCAGATGGATAAACTGCTCTAAAATATGACATGAATGTGCTCACTTCCACTTACAGGCATGCCAACTTCCTCGTCCGAGGAATTACTTCTGCAATCACCACAATGCGACAAGAGGAAGCGGCACAGCCCAAACCGCCCCCGTACGCGAAGATTCAACACGAACCTTCGCCCAGCGCTTTCTACTTTCCCAATGAAAAACGGGCTCGAGCCTACGGAGAAGTGAAACAGGGCACGGCAAATCACGCCATCGAGCACCGTTCGAATGCGAAGCAGCTGTTGCGCACTGTGAGCGCAGGTGCCCTTCCGAGAACGCCCAGAGAATGAGTAAGGCCGGGGAAACAAGAAAAAAAAAAAAAAAAATCTGGGCCGACGTGATAAAAGTCGCAACCCGACCGGCAGGCGAAGACGCTACGCTGCGCAACACGGGTTATTACTCACCGATGGTGGGAATGGTCGTGACGATTTCGCCCAGCTTCAGTTTGTACAGGATGGTAGTCTTCCCGGCCGCGTCCAGGCCCACCATGAGGATCCTCATCTCCTTTTTGCCGAAAAGGCCTTTGAACAAGTTCGCGAATATGTTCCCCATTGTCTTCTAGGCGGTGGCGGTACGTGCGGGGGTTACTTCTGCTTTTCCAAACTCTGGGGCTACCACCTGCAGGAGGAAAAATAAAAATAAGAAATAAACCAACGGAGAGAAATGAAACAAACGGCCAGTTGCGACTAGATCGGTGCGAGGCTCCACGGACTTGTCAAAAGCGCGACAGGAAGGCATTTTTCTCGGGCGAACGCACACGCTGACACGAGGGTCGTTCGGGAGTGACCGTCTGTGGAACATCGCCTCACCGACGCCCCACACATGCACACATTTGACGAGAGAAGGCTTAGTTGCTTTACGCGACAGTGTCATGTCAAAGAAAAACAGGCTCCGAGTAGACAAAATTCAGTTCCCAGTTGCATAACGCCTCCAGATATACACAATAGGCAGTCAAAAACGCAGATGCCAGGCCAATAACTGCGCTTTTAATTGGATTAACAGCCAGCTTTCGAGACCCGACAGCGAGGAACGGAACCGAATACCCGACCGCGGGCCCGAGGGGAAGGCAGGGCAAATGACACGGAACTATGACTGCCGGAATGCATCCTCTCGCCCCAGTAACTAAAAAAAAAGGCTTTCAGCAACACTGCCTGCAACTGCAGACCTTCAAAGTTAGCTTAATACACACGATTACACAAATTAACCTCAGTTATACGATACAATGGCGGTAAAAAGGACATGTTCTGTGGACTGCTGCAATGTTCGGCGAGAAATTTACCGAAAGGGAACGAGCATATGAAAAGCCTGAACGACAAATCGCACCTCGACAACTTTAGACAAGCTCTCAGACACGGCAGCACAAAATAAAAGGTGAACAAACAGCTGAAACGAAGCATTCAAAACGCACTAACCACACGTACCGGCAGCACGGGCGACAAAATATGGCGGAGGTGGAACGGTGAACTCCAAGAAAAAAGCCACGTCACAAACGTGACGTCGCTATCGGCTTTTTTCTCTTCTTTACTGCGACATCTGTTTGTAAGAAGAAAATTCAACTAGCGTCACACGCTGTACACATTTATAAGATAAAATGTTAAGTCCTAATCTTATTAATGTGAGAATGTGTGCTGCTACGCACTGCGAAATTACCCACATAAATATGCGAATTCTATAACTGCTGTCAGTTAATTTATTTTCATCGTTGTCCCCCTTAAGAGATGCATCAATGTCCCCAAAAAGATCAGGGAGCTTTATTGCTAGCCGAAGCTGCTAGTTTCTAGGCGTATTATTGATAAGCCGCACCACTACGAAATTGTTATGTTTGTGGCGCCATCTAACGCAAGAAATGTTGCGCATTTAGTTTTTTACGTAGTCACTGACGTAACGCATTCCGTCATGCTGACGTAATCAATACCGTATAAATGCGTGGCTTTTACGCGTGCATTAATTAGTTCACCGTAGGCAGTTGGTGTTTTTTCTAAGTTGGTCTTTATTCTATGGTAGGCATTACCACGTTGCAGCAGCGTACATTCCTACCGTCGAAATTTCAACCTCGCAACTCGAACAGCCTTAATGTGAACCACAGAGTCTGTATGCTGATGTGGAACCGACCTTGTCCCTTAATTGCACTGACTGGTTCTTGTAGTTAGAAAATTTCTCTAAAGATGAACATTTAAAAATAGACATGCAATGAATGGCTAATGCATCTGAATTTGCCACATTTTCATTTATAGTTATTTTGACGGTTGAAGTCACAGGTCACCAATGTTTTATTAATGCCATTTCAGAGACAGCTTTCCTCATAAAAATATACTGTCAAAAGAAACAAGTTTGGTATTAGGCACTTTAATTAATGGTAATCCAAAAGGTTGCAGGCCCAGTCATCGATATGTACTCACATTAATCTTTACTCTCAGGGACACATTTTTGTTTGAATTATCAGACACGAGTCAAATATGGTTGAATACAGGGTATGGTATTACTACGTTAACAAATCGGCGCACACAGTCTTGCTTCAACACATATGTGACCACAAGCATAATTTTAAGTCGCTCAAAACACATAGGATAAAGTACAAGCCTGGATGAAGTATATAGAAATCCTGTGTATCTTGTGCCCCAACTTAAAATCATGCATCCAAACCAACTCGCTCAGTTTTATATTATTATGACCTAAACATATTTAAATTCTGCTGGATCATGTTTATGATAGCTGGATCAGTGGCTGAAAACTCTGTGCTCACTACTTTCCTGTGAAGAATGCTATGCCACATTGAATTTGCATGCTGTTTGTGACCTGGACATACTGGGCGTGCTGCCTTTAAGAAAGGAAATTAAGGCATGCAAGATAGTCAACGGTTATTGTTTTGAGCAGGATAAGCCCCAGATGATGCAGACATTCCTTGGAGTGTTTTCACACATTTTATGGCTGCAAATGTCTGCCTCAGGAAGCCAAAACGTATGAATAAATAATTAACTTAAGTTTCATTTAGTAGCTTGGGATGTTGAAAGCATTAAGGGCCAACCAAAATTTTGACATCTGTTTGTATTAACCAGCATTTCGAGTCATTGTAGCATGACTGTTTTATCACATGTACACTGCACGTGCAATTGACAATGCAATTGACAATGTTGGCATGTATGCATGCTTGAATGTATACATTAGTGTGCATATTTTCACATTAGCAAGCATGTTTTCTTGAGCCTGTTCTGCTCTAAAGAGATATTGTGACCAATATCTGGGATTGCAAGTTTCATGAAAATAGTATGACGATGTATTGTTTGACGCATTAATGTGCTACATGCATGTGGCCCATTTTACACTGCAATTTTAATTTCATTTTCACGTGTGTACATAAGCATGCAAAGAATCACAAGCACAACAAACACAGTTGTATTTATTTTATTTAATAACCCATGAATTCTCTAAACTATGTAAACCCTGTAGATTAGGTCATATGTAGTATGTAGTGTATCACACATGTGACGTAAAAGGCAGTTTTATTTATTCTTTTTTTTTATTATTATTGAAGTCCTTGTGAGCACTGCCTTTTATTGTGAATGAGTGATGAATTATGACTAGTCACGTAAACCATCAATTGTTCGTACCAGTATGCACATGCCCTTTTCTGTATTTCTTTTTCATTCAAGTAAAATAGAGGGAATCAGTAAAGTCCTTTTGCAGGAATGTGCATGCTTTCAACAATCATTGCATGTTTACATGAAAAAAAAAAAAAAACATTGTAGCAACACAAGCAAGCCTGTATACTACCAAAGTGTTAAGAAATAAGTGTTAATCAGCTATAGCACATTCAAGAAAAATGCTGCACAGCCCCTTTGCCTAAGCATGGAAACACAGATCTGCTAAAACAAGAAAGAAATAATGTATTCCAGTGCATGATTCACAGCCTACACAGCAATCATGCTCAGCTGAAGTCATAGCACTATTCATTACACCAAAGTACACAAAGAGGAATGTAATGTGAAACGCACGACCAACATTCTAATAAGCCGTGCTAGAATGAGAGTGCCAAACAGTTTTCCTCAGCAGGTTTCATAAAAGCTGCGCTCTCTTCCTGTACGTACAGAAAACAAGCAATAAAATCAGCAGTTTCGAGTAGTCCCCGCCAGCAAACAATGGAAGCAAGAAGCTAGCATGACAATGTGAAGACCATGAAAGCCCACACCTGCTTACATACGCTGCAGAATCTCAGCCCTTGACAACCCATTAAAGCTGCTAGAGATCTTGATAACAGGTAACTTCTTCGAGAGCATTCAACAGTGGCTAAAGCTGTTCTCCGAAATGACCACTTTCCGCAACATCAGTCCTGGCGCTTGCCAACTACTTCGACCAGAAGAAGAAACTGGGACGAAAGAAATTTGTGGGAGAACAGACTCCCCCGTGTGCATCGATTTCATGTCTGGTGGAACCTGATCGATACGTATTGAGTACAAAGAAAAGGGAATAATTCAGAAGGAAAAGCACACCATATAGGAAAAGTTATGACCTGAATCGTGTGATCAGAGTGGGACATGTGTAATGTTATACGACTGATCAGAACATACTGGAAACGTATGGTCTGATCAGTCACTGCATCGCAGGAAAGTGACCCTTCCAGAATACAGCCCTCAGTCTCCTTCCCACAACATGCAGACAGACAACACTGCATTGGCAGAAGTGCAACAAAGCCACACCATTGTGGCATAACTATCTGTGGTAAAAACCACTAAGAACCACTGAGGCGATCAACAGAATTTTAACAGAGCATGCAGGAGACATCTGACATGTAAAAAAAAAAAAAAAGAAATGTTTGTCTTGCGGGCCACAAAAGGGGAATCATCTGGGATTAATAAGAGCTCCCAATTTAAAAATATATATGAACAGAAGCCTCCATGTAGAAGAATAACAGGACACTGTTGTGTTGCTGCAAGCATGGCTTCAAGGACAAAGTAGTAAGCCAAACTATGTCTGTGCTATGAATGACATTGCAAAGCCTACACTGTCCCGACTAATTTCATTTTTCACACTTACCAACATCACACCGGCAAAATACATTTGCGTTCACCTTTGTGGTCCTGGTAGTCGATGGTTTCAGCCTGCTTTCTTAGTTCGTCATCCCAATTTAATTTTCCTTCTGCTATGCAATGATGAAGGTATATCACATCGTGCATTAAAGTGTTTCTGTGCAAAGACATCCCCATAATTAATATTCCCTATCTGAACATTTTCAAAGCCTTTTAAAAAGCAGACACCAGAAAAAGGCATTTTCATTTGAATATTGATTTTTAAAGAAATAGCATTCTCACAATCACCTGATTGACACCCAGTGACAACATATATTGCAACTATTTGCTGCTACTCCATCAACACTCTGGAAGTAAACAGCATGCATAGCTGAAAAAAAAAAATGTGGATTAGCCACTCATGTGCTAGCAGAGTGGGATCTCTTGTTTGGCACAAATGGTAAGTGCAGCGATCAAGTTTACTTTGTGACCTGCAGGTAAAAACAAAACACATGTGAGGCTGCCAGACCCCACATGTTCGTACCATGGTAACTTGTTTGCAGATGCTTGCAAAAGTTTCCGGAACATGTAAGCCATTACAAATGAAATATTTTTCCTAGTCTAGGCATGCAGCACAGTGTGCACCATGGAAGCCTTCACTGTTTCACTCAGTCACATAAATGCGAGGCCCCAGTTTCCCAGATGACAGTCTAAATTACTCTCTTCTTTCAATAGACTAAGCAATGCTCCTAAGAGCAGGCACACAGCATATGATGAAAGTTGTGTGCTTTTTAGCAATAACACATACAAAATGTCTGAGAAGGCAATGGAACAGTGCACTATCAACTTTTTTTTCCTTTATCACTTTTGCAATACAGAAAGCCATGGCTGCACAAATGAGTGCACCGTAATTCCTCCTGCTCTTTTTCTCTCATAACTCCCACCATAGCCAGACCACAAGGAAATTCAGCTATTTTGTGGCTCCCATGTTCCCAAGACTTGCACGAGCACCTGTACATTCCAAAGTGGGTGCTCTGGCAAAACGACCACACTTCTGCACTCTTGATGCAACAACAGGCCCAACACTTATCACAGGATGTGGACCTCAACACTTGCACATAATGCCCCTGATTGCTGAAAACAACATTCTAACAGCCATGCATGCCATCTCACCATGGCTGACGGTAGAGTGGAGTCAAGACACAAATTGTGAGAGGCATAACACACGAGAGGGGGAAAAACGGCCAAATTTTACCATATCAAAGCTGCTGAAGAAAGCAACAAACGTGGACCTTGATTAATGAAAATGTGCAATGGCCAAGTTATGCTACTTGCCTGCAAGTATGTTGCAAGTGGTTTTCAAATGTCCAGTTTCAAGTGCCTTGCAGATGTAATTTTGAAAGAATGCAATCTCATCCTACTCCCATGACATTTGCTATAACACAGCAGGATTATGATACGCAGCGTACGAGGACACGACACACGCAATAAAAGCAAGCATACTTGTGCAATAACCAAGTCTTAATGTCGATTAGAGTCAATTGCTGTAAGGCTCCAGTTAACAAGTCCACTAATTAGTTCTGTTTACTTATATGCATAACCTTAAAGAAAATGGGGAAAAAAAATTAGCTCCTTCTTTCATATCTGATGGTTGACTCAGGACATCCACACTATGCAAGTGAAGTCATGCCAGACAGCCACAGGATATGGTGGCTGGGGTGAAGAAGCACATTCAATCACTCCAGCAGTAGAGAACCTTATTTTGCTTGTTTACAGTCGCTCAGCTGCACTGTTACTGCACTATAATATTTTGTTATTTAATAATGTGACTAAGCATTTTTGTCAGTAACTTACTTGACTTACTGCCAGCAAATGGCGTTTACTCAATGCCCTCTGCACAATAGGCTCAGCTACTTGAACATGCAGGCTACCTTCAGACAAGCCTGCAGAACTTGTCTTACTCAATAATTATTCGCAAATAATTTCTGTAATGGAATTATTGGAAGGTTAATCGACCAATATCTTGGCTGTAGTAAGAACATGCAGGCATTGCCATACAAGCAAAGAAGAGAAAAAGGAATGCAATGAATGAGAAGAACAAGCAAATATGACACAATTGTTGATAAAAGTCATTGCATAAAACTGCAACGTGAAAGATACATGTCTCTGCAAGCACGCTGGTGATGGTATGAAATTGCATGACATATGCAATGCACTATGTAGAGCTCAGGTAGATAAAAAATGTAAACCGAAGCAAGCCCAACACAAATGGCAAACATCAGCTAGCTGCACATTATGATGTCAGCAAACTGCAAGCTGCAAGCTACAGAATGCAAATGAATAGGTGATAAAAACGCTGCTGTAACATTCAGTAAAATGCTGCTTAATTATGACAATAAAGTGAGGCTCTTCAAGGCCTCATCAACTTGCAATAGTAAAAAATAAACTGACATTATGCTACACCTCGATACTTTGTAGTGCCTCAAAAGCCAATAACATGCACTATACACTCCAACGAGGCTGCTATTTGAAGTTCCACAAGGTATCTTAATGAAGACCCACCACGTCAATGTAATGCAATAAACAACAGCTGCAACAGTGAAGTCATAAGAGATCATCGCATGTTGGCTACCTTTTGATATGTAGCAGTGACGTTTTCGATTCCTTAAAGCAGCAGAAGGTGAATCACGTGAACCATCTCTTCTTCTCTCTTTTTTTTTTTTCACTACACCTACGCAACAGCCTCGCAACAAACAACAGTGGTAAGTGCATTGCGTCATTAAACCTACACGAGTCTGGAACAAGAGAAACTGCACTTCACTCGCCGACGCAGCGCTGGGCCCGTGTGCAGAATTTTGACAGGTCTACGAAAAAGAAGTTTTTGCTGCCCACCATAAATGTACAGTTCTGTATAAAAAGACGCTAATGCTATAGACAATATTAAGATTTCACGCACCGGAACAGCAAGCACGCGCCTCTCCTTTTGTCTGCATCAGCCTGCTTCACTCAAAGTGGGAAAAAGAAACTGGCAGTGTTCCCAGGTAACTAAAGGAAAGGAGTGAATTCTGAAGATGAGGCCAGCAGTTCTGTCACATCTGCGTAAAATGATAACGGTAAAACCAGCTATCCGGCAGTTGATGGCCCGTGTGTTGCCTTCTTCCTAAAGTGCTACCGCAAGCTCATGTTCATGGCTAAATGTTACTACGGCCACAAACACAATTCTACAACGGGTAAAACCCTAATGGTTGATACTAAAACCCTAACTGATGATACTTAACATCCCAAAGCAACACCAGAGTTATGAGTGGTGCTGTAAGAGTAGGGCACAGGATTAACTTTAACCATCTAGGATTCTTTAACGCATGCTCGAAGTTTGGTACACGAGTGTACGCACACTGTCTCCCCATTGGTGTGTGGCCATGGCAGCTACGAATTTAACTCGCAACCTTGAGCTTGGCCAAAAAATGCCAAAGCCATTAAACCAATACAGTGGGTGGATGTAACCCACAACCCCACTTTGTACTTCTTAATAACTTCTGGTACCAGCAATACAAAAATACAGCAACCCAAATCATCCAACTAAGATTTCCATCTTGATGCTAAAGACTTGCCACCCACTAAACCCGTCACTTTCTCAAGTGCCAGAACAGCCCCTCTTCGTGAAGACCTTTCATACAATATTGCACAAGGAGTGAGGTAAGCTTGCCACTCTGATCATTTTGGATGAAGCAGGCTGTTGCAGTAGCAGTCTTTAACAGACGAAACATGTTTTCCAACAGTTCGCGCAGTGTATAAATGATGCGCGAAAAGGATGACATGATTCCTGAGTGAGAGCTAACTTTCTAAAACGACAAACTGGCTCGTGCATGTCTAATAATGACAACACCAGCAACAAACATACTCTGTTAAAGAAAAAGAAGAAAAAAGAGGTCATTCCATTCACACTCCTTTTTTGTAAGCAACAAAAATAATGACGAGAGTACATGAGCGATGCCACGGAGCAGTGCACAGTTCGTACAATGTACTGCCGCACCGCTTTCCTTGATTTCCATAAACTTTGGCCAGTTCACTGCCGGGATGCCCCTCTGGCCTGAGCAAGCAAGGCATTGCGGGATCGGTGAGCAGGCAGTCATCCATGCCCTCCAACCCCGTTTTGATAAAGAAGTCCGCAAAGTCACTAGTCACATAGAAACATATGGAGGCACTCTGGTGGTCGCGGTTTTGGGGAATCGATGTCATTGCACCTAGTCGGTCTTCGTATTGCAGCGCGCTGTCGATGAACTATTTCCGTGCACACCAAGGCGGCAGAAATGCAATGCTTTGAGACTCTCATCACTCGAGGCGAAATGTTTTCGGCAATAGAGAATAGTATGGAGTCAGCACTTGAGATGCTTGAGGGGGAAAGAAAGAAAAGACGCACAAAAAAAAGGATACCTTACTGGCTAGCATTCTGCAACACAAAGCGTCTGATTAACTTGTATTGGCATGCTATTCTGCTTATAGCAGCTTAATTCACAATATTGTGTGCGAGTTTTCAAAGCATGCATCAATGGATCTCCTGTCAACCTTCAGTCTTTATGCAAGCTGAAAAGCTTCAGTGCAGCAAACCTCAAGGGATCTCATGAAGTTGTAGAAATTTGTTCAAGCGAGATGTCAGTATGTGAGCATGCCATCAGTGTGGGGGGATGGTGACACTGTTCACTGTTCTGAGAGTTTGTTAAAGTGACCTTCAGTCACGTGGTGCTTCATCATACATGGCAAAGTGAAGAATGTACGATCGAGGACTCCAAAGTTAAGTGCTTTCTGGAATGTCTGAATTGGCATAGCAAAACAGTCCTTAGAAGCTCATAAATTCCCTCAAGCTACAGTGGCAATTTGATTCGCTCCATGGCATATTTTGTTTTACTGTCACTGATTTACAAAAAGTTGTGAAATCTATTTGGCAAAAAGGATGGACAGGAAACATGAAACATTTGAAAAGCAAAAAACTGAGAGTTGGCAGTTGAACACTGACTATTTCTAAAGTATTTTTATGCATGGAGAAGTTCTCTAAACAGTTGTTCTATTATTGGTGCCAAGAGGCGAGGGATTGATGCTGAGATTGTTGTTGCAGTGCCACTCAAAAGTTCGGATATCTTCTTTTTTTTTAATGCATAGTTGCTGGACCAAAGCATGTTGAATGAACAAATATAATCGGCCTGTTTCATAGCTTATAACTGCTGTTCCCAGTGGAAATGGCCCAAGTACTCAAAAAGTGACACCCAATTCATGACACCAGTACAAACAAGAAATTCAACATTTGATGTTTGTCCTTCATTCTCTCCACTAGTCCTCCCACTAATCTGACCTCCTCCTGCCAAAGGAATGAATAGAATACTCCACAAGTCTACATTACATAGTGTCTGGCAGCTGTATTTTTCTTAAGTATATGTGAGCATTAAATTATTGAAAACAATAGTACTAAAAATTAAGTCAAGTGAAATAGCTTAAATGACTAGCACTAAATGCCAGTGTAACCTTCACAAACCTTTCATACTTGTATTTTGAAAGCAAATCTACACAAAAAATTGCATAAGATTCTAAAATAAATCTTTTTTTTTTCTTATTTCGCATGTCAACAATGATGCCAATATAGCTATGAGATGAAAAACAAAATAAAGAGTTGGTTGGGAAGCATGTGATAGACAACGAGGTGCTAAAATACATAAATTCATTGCACGTTAACATAAAATACCTTTGCTTATAGCATCTTTACTGCCAACGGTGGGTGAAGTGAGCTGCCTCCTAAAGGCAAAAGCAAAAATCATTACAAGGAAACCCAAACTAAAAGGCTAGATTCCTGGAAACAGGAACAACCAAAATGCAGTAATCATCATGGAACAAGTAAAACTGCGGTTTATTGATCAGAACCCCCCCATTACTTGTTCCGCAGCTAAAATATTTGTTGTAAGCAGCAGCTCATTCGTGCCATTTAGTCACAGAGGAACTTTAATGTACAAGTTGTGACTGATTCAAGATTCATGGCTTCTAACTTCTTACATTCCAAAGCAAAGTGGGGCAATGAAAGGTACTATTGCGGAGGACTCCGGAATAATTTTGACTTCCTCGGGTTCTTTAAGAAGCACACCTAAACCTAAGTACTAGTGCTTTTACAAAATGCAACTGCCGTGGCCTGGTTTGAAACAACAAACTTGCATTTATGTTATCAGATGACTTAATATGCATTCATGAAGGGGATCTGGCTAACACTCGGACTAATAACAACAGTACAGTAGAACCTCGTTCTTACGTTTTGGAAAAATCTGCGACAAGGAAACATACTAACCAGGAAAACATCCTATCCAACGTCACTAAAAAATTTGGCAGACTCAATTGTAGTTGACATCCACATGATGTGAACCATTGCATCATGAGACGCTGATGCGCATCGGGCTGGCAGGGCCCGAGCGACCCGAGACGCGGCTTGTCATTTTACAATTGTGTAGCGTTTTAAGATGGCGACGGGAAACCAAAATGAAACTAAGCTGGTGCGCGACGCTGGAATAAAATGCCACTAGAGTGAAACATGAAGCTCACTTCGTGCGGCTGCACTAGGGATCGGCGACGAGCTTGAGTTTCACCTATTAAAAGCATGCAGTACGCTTCCAATGGCACTGCGCCACATAGTGTGGAATCGATAGGTGAAGGTGCTTATCGCAATAGGGTTGGAGGCAACAGCCGTGAATGCGACCTGCGACGATCCACGAAAAAATTTGTTGGTATTGGCAAAGGAAACTGAGCGCGTGCCGGCATTTTCACGCGACACTGGCAGGCAATTACAGTGGGGAAGCTGCCACGGAGAGCGCCTAGGTACTGCTCTCGATAGCGCATGCCTCACATTTTTTTCTCGTTCACAGGGGATCTAGCAGCCGGGAAATGTATCATACGATAGCACTTTGGTGATGTACTGGACGTTGATGCAAAAGATCACATTTTCTGGGAACATATTAATTGGTAAAAATGAAGTGCAACTGTATTGGGTCATTTTTTGAGTTCTCAATAGTGAATGCAAACACCAGGAAATCATACAAAACCGGATTCTTTCAACAAGGTTCTACTGTAAGTAATATTGCCGGTGTGGTAATATAAAGCTTACATTTAGGTGGAATGAACAAGCACGAGCGATGCTGTCACAGTCTGCACTGCGAAAGAGTGATTCAAATGGCCTTATCCATAGAGAGATTTTGGTGACAGCAAGGAAGCATGTTCAGCAAAATGCAAGTCCTTAACTCAAAGAAAGCTCATATGCCGAGAGAATTAGCTTAATAGAACACCAAGGCCAACATCCCAGAGCTGCCATTTTAACGTGACAATACTAAGATGGCCCTCTTGTATCTTCTAAGTTTCATTCTCCCCTCTGAGAAAGCATCGAATTACTAAGTGAATGAAAAATTTTTAAAAGCAGGCAGGAAAAATATGCGGAAAAGCATTGCATTTCTGCAGCCCAGTTGCAGCATTCTGCTCTTTTCCAGAGCATGGTGGCACAGATGGCGCCACTGTAGCTGTTGTCTTCGTGACGCCGAGCAGAGTGAGTGAGGCCCCGTCAGTGTGGCACAATGACATACGGCTGGCTGATTTGGATTTGCCATTCCCAGTGGATGTGGGCGCGGCCACAGCTGCAGCGGCAATGGCGTCACCGGAAGCGGAATAGTCAATGAGGGGTGTCGGCGCCCCCCTTGTCGGCTCGTCAGTACACCCAGGAGACTGGCACCCACTGAGGGCTGTTGTCCAGTGCCTCCAGTGTGGTCTCCAGCGTGTGAATGGTCTCCTCGATGTCGTTGTTCACCACTGTCAGGTCGAAGAAGTGGCCGTACGCCTGGCGCAAGAGGTCGCTCTCCTTGGCTAGCCGCTCGAGGCTCCCGTCAACCTGCAGTTGATTTATTTATTTATTCATTAGATTATATTAGCAAAATTAGCTCATTCATTAAATTTTGGGGTCTTTATGCGCCAGAACCATGATATGATTATGAGGCACGTCGTAGTGGGGGACTCCACATAAATTATGACCACCTAGGGTTCTTTAATGTGCACCTAAACCTAATTACGTGAGTGTTCTTGCATTTCGGCCCTATCGAAATGCTGCTGCCGCGTCTGGCATTGCACAAACATCCTCGAGCAACGCCATAGCCGCTAAGCTGCTGCAGTGGGTGATAGAAAAGCTGGCAAGTTTTTTCATCGGTTTTTCTACAACATTTGACTGTCTAACAGTAGATAGAAATTACATGAGGAAATAAGGAAATAAAAATACCCACATACATATGACGAACATTTAGCATCGATATGCTTAAATTAATGACCAATGTAGTGTATGTGACACGACACTTGGTACAATATGCGCATAAATGTACAGCTGCATAACAAGAAATGAAAAAAAAAAAAGTACAACGGAATAAAAGAAAAAAGAATCAACTACAAATGTAAAGGAACATTGAGACACTTGCACAATGAAGACAGAAACGAACAGAGCGCAAGCCATACATGTATACATGAACAAATGAAGAAGCCATTGAACAACACCGGCTGCGGTGGCTTAGTGGCTATGTTGTTGCATTGCTAAGCATGAGGTCGCACAATAAAATTTCGGCAGCGGCAGCCACATTTTGATAGGGGCGAAATGCAAAATCGTCTCTGTTCCGTGCATTTGGGGCACGTTAAAGATTCCCTGGTGGTCATAGCTTAAAAAGCTTGCAGATGCAATGCCTTACAACTTGAAGTGTACCAGAGAAATCGGAAAATGCCAACATTATACTGATCCATAAGAAGGGAGACGTTAAAGAATTGAAGAATTATAGGCCCAATAGCTTGCTTTCAGTATTGTATAAAATATTCAGCAAGATAATTTCCAAAAGAATCAGGGGAACACCTGACTTCAGTCAACCAAGAGAACAGGCTGGCTTCAGGAAGGGATATTCTACGATGGATCACATCCATGTCATCAATCAGGTAATAGAGAAATCTGCAAAGTACAATCAATCTCTCTATGTGGCTTTCATAGATTATGAAAAGGCATTCGATTCAGTAGAGATACCAGCAGTCATAGAGACATTGCGTAATCAAGGAGTACAAGAGGCATACGTGAATATCTTGGCAAATATCTACTGATTTCACAGCTACCTTGGTTCTCCACAAGAAAAGTAGAAAGTTACCTATCAAGAAAGGAGTCAGGCAAAGAGACACAATCTCTCCAATGCTATTCACTACATGCTTAGAAGAAGTATTCAAGCTATTAGACCGGGAAGGCTTAGGAGTGAGGATTCACGGCGAATATCTCAGCAACCTTCGGTTTGCAGATGACATTGTCCTATTTAGCAACAATGGGGCCGAATTACAGCAAATGATTGAGGACCTTGACCGAGAAAGTATAAGAGTGGGGTTGAAGAGTTATATGCAGAAGATAATGTTCAATAGCCTGGCAAGGGAAGAAGAATTCAGTATCGCCAGTCAGCCTCTGACCTATCATTTATGTTCATTATACACTCTTGTCATACTACGCCAATTTTGGCAACTACCAAGTTAACCAAACGACCATGAGAGCACCAAGACGTAGGCGGCCGGCCGGCCGGACGGACGGACGGACGGACAGATAGATAGATAGATACTGTCAAAGTGGCAAATGTTCGCCAAGAAATGCCTCGCATTTAAAGAGACAGCCAACTAAACTAACAATTAAGATAGCTAACTGTCAATAAAAGAATTGCACAAATAACCTCTCAACAACCCCTGGTTGCAAAAAGGCTTTTCATAAACTGCTGTATGACTAGCTTTTCAAGAACGCTACATAAGTGGTTGTTAAAAAAAAAGACCAGAAGTTGTAAAAAAGAAAGAAAGCTGCTGAAGGGCTTAAAAAGAAACACACTTAAAAGGGCCCGTTCAAACAAAAGCATCCCTGGGCGCAACAAATAGAATTGACGCATGACTAGAGGGCAAGAAACAGTAAATTACAGACTACAAGCAAGGATCACAGGGTTTCATGTAGGCTTTCACCATGAAACCGAAAACACAGCTTGCATTACCCATTTTGTTCCTGCATTGCTTTAAAAACTTTTGTCCTTGTTTCACTTGTGATACTTTGCGATACTTTGTTTAGCAGACGGAGAACAGTAACCCGACTCGTTTGTCGAGAAATATTTGGTTAGTTCCAATATATGAGATTACTGAATAGTTAATTTTTGAATACGAATCAGCGATAGAGGGTGACACGCTATATAGAGTGTGTAATATTCAATTCATTTACAAAACTTCAAGTATTAGTGAACCCCTAGCGGAAAGTAAAATTACAGGTATGATGTAGAGAGAATGGAAGAGGACAGCACTAATTAGGAACAAGTATTTTTTTACTGAAATGAAAATAAGAGAGGTTTAATCACCCCATAATGATGAGAAATTATTTGCACATTAGTAGTAATAAAATGGATATAAGTATATATATATTATATATATATACAGGGTGTCCCAGCTATCACGCAGCACGATTTAAAAAAAGAGGAACAGCGTTACGCGAAGCAAACCTAGTGTGTATTGTTTCCAGTATAGTGGAGTTGCCGCCAGTAATTTTTTTGTTACTGAGATTTAATTAGGTAATTGCAATTAATTATCTAACTCGATTATCTAACTTAATTATCCTAATTATCAAAGTGTCAATGAGAAAGTTGTAGAGCAACATGAAAAACTACCGATATAGCTTTCTGGTGCTCAATACGTGCTACATAAAAGTGTTCTTTTCGAGTGTGAAAGAAGCCCGCAAATGCACGCAAAGTGCCGCGAGCGGCCAGTCGCGGCACTTTGCGTGCATTTGCACTCCATTCCAGCAGCATCTGGGTGATTCCATGTAAGATCGAACAAAGGATGGCCGGTCGACCTTTCAAATTTAGTTCAAAATTTTACATATTGTTGCCTGATGAGTGAAAAGAAGAGATCCGCAATTGGTTTTGCTGCCAAAACTTTTTTCGAAGCACCGCGAATCATTAATGACGAAGAGGTGGAGTGCCGCGCTTACCTGCTCTGCTCTTTTGGCCAACTTTGGCTGTGAATTACACAATATATATTAAAGTTAGGCAGCTAAAATTTCTCTAAATAATTATACGCATGCTTTTGCATGTGTTCAGTTATTTTTTGTTTTTGTGGGTAGTGTAGATGTTTTTATAAAGAAACCTCAAAATCGGCCCAGGAAACGTTTGTTTGTCTACTTTGCAGGTCTTTATCTCAAAAAAGGCTTGTGGTAGAGCGGCAAGAATTCTGCATTACGTTCTAAGCATACTTATTTACCAAACTGCTAAAGCTTATATTTATATCACTTTTCATTAAAGAGATATTACCTGTGTAACTTCAAGAAAACACCGAATAATGAAAATTTCTGATGACAATAAAAAAAAAACACCATTTTTGATATTACCTAAACTTTGCCCACTTATTCTCCTCCACATCAGCTTTCATAATCATTAAAAACATATTGCATAATTTTGTTCCATTCGTAGTTACAGCACGTCGAATGAGGCCCTTACGCAAGGATAGGCAATTGTTGTAGATCCGACTTCTTGCCCGCTAAGTGTTTAGAATGCAGGTAGGATTGGATTTATTTTTCTTGAAAGGCCAGTAGTACCGAAAAAGGTGGAAAGTATTAACGTGGCACTCCAGTGGCAAATCAAGATGTAGAATGCCAAGGGAAACAAAAGCAAAACTATCGGTAACCGGATGTGCGCGCCTATCTCAGATGACGGCAGCAGACTGCCTGAACCATAGAGTTTCTCACTATATTACCTAGAGGGAGAACTGGCGCTGCAGCGCTGTGGTATCCATGGGAATGCCGGTATATCGTGACTTCGGATTAACATCGTTCTTGGAGAGCCAGAACGCCTTGAAGACGTGCCTGGCTAGCACCGTTCCGTCTGTCACAAACATTCATTTCCTGCTAAAATAGCACGTAAAAAACTGCTTTAGCTTTATTATTACACAAAAACATATGTTGTTTAATTTTGAGGACTTACTATTGGATGCACAATTATATGAAACGTAAAAAGTATCAGCTGGCCGCTAAAGTTGGAAGGCAGACGACAAGATTGTCGCTTGCTTTGGAACAACTTGTCGTGTGTTCTTGCTTTTCTTCACTTCATTCTGCATTGTAGGTGAGTAAAGCTGTTAGACTGGGAAGGCTTAGGAGTGAGGATCAACGGCGAATATCTCAGTAACCTTCGGTTTGCAGATGACATTGTCCTATTCAGCAACAATGGAGACGAATTACAACAAATGATTGAGGACCTTAATCGAGAAAGTGTAAGAATTGGGTTGAAGATGAATATGCAGAAGATGAATATGCAGAAGACAAAGATAATGTTCAATAGCCTGGCAAGGGAACAAGAATTCAGGATCGCCAGTCAGCCTCTAGAGTCTGTAAAGGAGTATGTTTATTTAGGTCAATTACACACAGGGGACCCCGATCATGAGAAGGAAATTTGCAGAAGAATAAAATTGGGTTGGAGTGCATACGGCAGGCATTGCCAAATCCTGACTGGGAGCTTACCACTGTCGTTGAAAAGAAAAGTGTACAGTCATTGCATTCTACGGGTGCTAACATATGGGGCAGGAACTTGGAGGTTAACAAAGAAGCTCGAGCACAAGTTCAGGACGGCACAAAGAGCGATGGAACGAAAAATGTTCGGCCTAACGTTAAGAGTGGGAAGAGAGCGGCGTGGATCAGAGAGC
Source organism: Dermacentor silvarum (assembly GCF_013339745.2). Classification (NCBI taxonomy): domain Eukaryota; kingdom Metazoa; phylum Arthropoda; class Arachnida; order Ixodida; family Ixodidae; genus Dermacentor; species Dermacentor silvarum. Next base: position 120,764,740 of record NC_051155.1, read on the forward strand.
AAGCGGGGATAGCCAATATTCTAATTAACATTAAGAGAAAAAAATGGAGCTGGGCAGGCCATGTAATGCGTAGGATGGATATCCGATGGGCTATTAGATTTACAGAATGGGTGCCAAGAGAAGGGAAGCACAGTCGAAGACGGCAGGAAACTAGGTGGGGTGATGAAGTTAGGAAATTTACAGGCGCAAGTTGGAATCAGCTAGCGCAAGACAGGGGTCATTGGATATTGCAGGGAGAGGCCTTCGCCCTACAGTGGACATAAAAATAGGCTGATGATGATGATGATGGCAAAATTAATCAGGAGTAGTACCTCACTATGGCGTGCCTTATATTCAAATCGTGGTTTTGGCACGTAAAATGCCAGAATTCAATTCACCGTAACTGATAAGAAAGACCTGAATATATCGACATCTGGTGTGTCACTCAATGACCTTGGCTCTCTCTGATGTGTTGTTGCTAGCATCATTGAGTGATCCCACTGACCCCATTTGCAACAAAAACAATGACCGCCGCATCCTTGAAACTAACTAGACTTTTCCAGTCACCCGATGTAGAAGAGCGATTAAAAATTTGGACACTTTGATAAGTTTGTTTGATTTTTTGCACATGATTCACCTGCTTTGTGTCACGAATGTGTGTCATGAATGTTGTAATTATATATGATGAAAGTAGCCCATTTCTCATGGCAATGCTTTCAACTTTCAATTGCCATTTATCAACTAAGCCTAATAGTGAAGCAACTGGAACTGAGCCAACACTAAACTGCAGATGCAAGTTGCAATCACAGACAACTACTTGTGGTAGCAAACGCCCCCCCAAAATTTCAGATGTTTGCTGTGGTTCAACTTCGCGAGCATGTGATATGAAATTATGATCACGCCCTCCACCACCATACTTAATAGGGACTGACAAACTATTTTTAAGGACCCAGTTTCTTATGGTGCAATGAAAAGCTCACCCTCAGTAGTTTTACACCAGCAGCGGTTACTTCCAAAAGCACGTGGATATTTTGTAAGCAGTACTTTTCGATCTGAGCAGCCTCAAAAAAAAAAAAAAAAAAAAAAAAAAGAGTCCCTCCTCCAGCAACGCTGAGAAGTAGGAGCAATGCTGAATGCCTGCCTCACAATTTGTGAAAGCTCCCACCGTTCTGCTTTCACAGGAGTGAGTGCAACTGTGGTTAACCACCTATATTCTGACCTTTTGAAAATAAAAAGCTGGTACACTGAGTTTGTGTTGTGCAGACCTTTCTTATATTTGTACCGCAGTTTTCCCCCAAGTACACGTCTACGTTATTCCTGGATGGCCCCAGGCATCGTTATTCTGTTGGTAGACGAGTCAAGCCAACTCATCAAAAACGAAGGCAGAGGCAGCGCCATTTTTCTACTCACTACCAACGAAGGCCTATATGCACATTGTAAGTTAGAAAAAGCTCATGATAGAAAAAAGTGCACTACATTTCAATACTAATAAAAAGACCAAAAACCGCGTATGCTAATAAAAGGTCACATGATAGGTCACTTATGCATCTTCATGTGGCTGCGTGGGACGCCAAACGTCATTTTTCGTGACTTTATTGAAGAATAAGAAATAAACCCCTTGACCTTTGCCCGTTTGGTGTTCGGCTGCACCTGATGTGCAACAAAGCATACTCAACAAAGCAGCACAATGTGCTGCTTTGTTGAGTATGTTCCACCTCGTAAAAAAATTAGTCTAAAATCTGCTACAGACATTGCATTTAAAAATGTCTGATTTATTGTTTACAAGAAACTTCCGTGCCAGATGCAGTAAAATAACTAGAAAGTGAGCATAAAAAAGTTCAAAACACGCAGGAACACGGAGTGCACTTGCATTTTTTGCAGTCAGAATGCCGCTTGGGCTTTTGAACGTGGCCCTCGAAAACTAAGCACAGCGTCAAATAGTTCTGCTTGACAGTCTTCGGCGGTATCTGCTGAAAAGATTGAGCCAACTTGGAAGCCTGTATGCTTTTTTTCCAGCCTGGTACTCTGGTTACATTGGCTATGTTGCGACGCCGGTTACTTCCAGCTCGACCGGTGTTACTTCTGGGTAGTGTGGCGTCGGCAGGCTGCAGGCGTCCGGTAGACCATCGCGACCAGGCAGGGGCAAGACGATTTCTAGTGCGAAACTTGCACAGTTTATTTCATTGTTGATGAAGGATCGAAAAGAAGAGAATGAAATAGAAAATACATGGCAGGGCCGCATAAATAGGCCCGCTAAAATCGTAGGTGGGATTTCGCTCACGTCAACGTCACGTGACAGGTACTGAGTCCAGTTGGGGGTTTGGCGGCTGCTTCCTCTCTCTCCTAGGCGACGCTTCACGGGCTTGCCTGCACTAGCGGCGACTCGAGGCTCCTGTGGTGCACAGTTCGTGGAAGGTGCGCTTCTTCGCCTCCTGGGCGCACGCACACAAAGGGGCCAGTAATCACTGCGGAGCGCCCGCCAGATTGAGGACCACTCGAGACAACCATAGCAAATCAGGGATTCATCCTCCGTTGGTTTAGGCATGGTCCTCCGATAATCTTCTCCGCATGGGGTGTCACACGTCAATCGTAGCAGCTACAACAACAGAGCGGAGTCTGACGAGCGCGAAGCTTTCCATTGTTTTATAAACAACTCCTGCTGATGATATATGTTCTGAAAGTGTAGACATATATGTCCATCTAGCATGCGAAAACCAAAACAACTAGAAAATTGCCTGCTATGTGCTGCTATCTATGAAAAATAGCCTGAAACAGCCAGTCTTTGAGCGGCTGGCGAATCGCCGGTCACTCCGACTTTGGCCTTAGCCATTGGGGCCTGCAGATCGCTGACTGTGGAAGCAAATGGGTTATTGAGAAAAACAGGGCTCGTTTTAGCCAATGCGATTGGCAATCTTTCCATAGGCAGGTTTTTTTCAATTTATGTCCTGAGCGGTTGTCTGTCCCTGTAACAATCGCTTTTTCAGAAAATACAGCCTTTCAACAAAAAGCAGCTGCCAGTAACTTACTGTTTATAGCATAACAATAACAGAAGCACCCCCACAAAGCGCAGTCATATCGCTCATGACTTTTGTCAGTCACCATACGGCCACAACATGTGTTGGACTGTGTGTAGGCAAATGAGAAAGTGTAATCAAGAAATTAAAGTAGGTACCATTATGACACTTCAGCTCAAGGTTAAGCTGAACGCATGGTACCAAGCTGACACAAAGCTGATACTAGACTATTACAGGCTGCTCACATTTTTTTTTATGCATTTCACCTCTTGGTCTGAAAAGTAAGTCAACAACTGTAATACTATAGCATGTATTTATAGAAAGGATGAATATATTGTTACGGGGAGTATTTACTTAACAGTAAACGGCCAGCACTTGTCTAGTCAAGACTGCACAGAGCGCACAGGTTTCAGCAGATTTTCAGTCCGACAGGAGAGCTTCTGACCCAGCCCCACTACAACGTCTTTGTCTTTGCCATTGCTCGTGACAATATTCCACACAAAGGATCTCAAATCCAGGCATTCAGTTTCATAATTTGTATTTAACAGTGACTACTTAATTTTTTTCTCAGTAACCAAATAAAGCTTGGCAAGGCCTGCCAGAGGCAACCACAAACTAAACAAGCTGTTTCTCTTGTTGTATAGGCATTAATCAATTCAATGCACTTCAAAGACACAAAACAGCCCTGAAACGAAAATGTCTGTAGCTCACTGTGAAACTAAGACAAAACTTGACCAATGTCAAATGCTTACAGGATTAAAAATGAGCAGTCTGATCACTATTATGAATTTATTCATGAGCAAAGCTGTGGCCTGGTGAAAGGATACTTACGTCATGCATAGATGTTAAGGAAGGTGCTGCTATGAAGACCACATATGGTGCATATTCCCCAGTGCGAAGAATCTTCAGTGCCTAGAGAAAGAAAAAAAAAGAAGTGGGCAAATACGAAGGTTTGAAATAATGTTTCTCCCTGTCCAAAAACGTAGCACATTTTATTGTAAGCATAGAGATGGGGTCAACCATAAGGCAATAATAATTTCAATTAGCAACGTTCTTGAATCATCCCTTCCAACTAAAAGTCTTCTCCACAAGATAAAGGGCAAAGACAGCTTGCCAATGAATGGAGAGGAGAAAAAAGAGACACTGGCAGTTGTGTGCAACTTCAATACATTCACAGCAACAGGTGCTATCTCCATGGCTCGAAAGTATCCTCTCACTTTAAATTTACTGCATTTTGTCTGCCTTCTAAGGCTTCTTTGGGGGTAATCAAGCCTTTTTGTATGCCTTTTACAGACGTTTACATCTAGGAGAGAGAGCACCTCCTCTCTGGACTGTTGCACATGCACAGGGGTACAAAGGCACATGCTGCAGCTTCTACAGTGCTTTCGCAAGGAACTCATGCTTAATTACAACAGTCCAGAGGGCATTATGGTGATGCTCAGGGAGCTCATTTTGGAAAGGTCTATAACTTTTTTAGTCTGAGGGAGGGCCCAGGAGGAAAACGTGGCTGACCGAGGACAGAAGTGTACAACACTTAAGACGTGCTGACAATGTCCTCTTTTTCTCAGTAGTTTCACATTTCGCGCACTATGGGGCTCAGACAATACCAGAAATTTTTTCCCAGCTTGTTATGGCAGTAAAGGTAGTGACTCAGGCCACTAGAAAGGATCAGGAACTTGAGCCTGCAGTTAATATTAGTTGGCGCGATCAAATCATTCCAAGCCAGGGAAGGACCCACAACGACCATCGCTGTAAAACAGAATGTTGCCGAATGCTTCGAGAAAGTTCCAGTAGCTGTTCGTATAGCACCGACCTGTGGCTCGACGTCGAGGATGGCAACTTTCCCCTGGGCATGGATCTTGCGGATGGTGTCCAGCTTGGTGCCGTACATGGCATCCTCGTGGGTGCCGTACTCCAGGTACTCGTGCGACTCAATGTCCGACACCATCTCCTCATGCGACACAAAGAAGTAGCTGCGCCCGTTCTCTTCACCTTTGCGCGGAGGACGCGTCGTGTCTGCAAGAAAAGAGTTTCAAATCAGATACAACTCCTACTCGTTGTGCTACTATGCAGCTTGTAGTTGTACTACTAATTCTATGATATGTTCGCACAAATGACTAGGAGACAGTTACATTGCTGTCGATAGCACCTTCAGAGACACACCTTCAACACGACAATAAAAAAATTTCGTCAAAATCACTTGGATGCCTGAAGAGAGTTTAGTGAATTTTCTTGCAGCATATCTTGCATCAATGAAATAGTTCCCAATGTTCTTAGCGTGATTCCAATGCAATTATCTTTCTAATTCTTTGTCATTTGGAGTCGACTCTGTGATGTCTAGCAACTCTCGAAGTTTGCCTGTCACCGCCACTCCCAACCACCCCAATGCACTTCCATTTGTTGATAGGCGGGGCCGCTGTCAAACTCACAGCGCTACCTACATTGAACGTCAGGTTGGTTGTCTCATGCCTGAGTACGATCACTTCTAGGAATTCGAGGTTTTAATAACCTGGAAACAACATTGACCAGAGTTATATAGTGTCGCAAAGATGAAAGAATTCTGGCCGAACTCATCTCTAGATGGCTATCGAAGTTAATGCGATAACCATTAACTTCGATAGCTATCTAAGTTCGATTAGCGTTAACTAATTCGATTACCATTGACTAAGTTAATGCGGTGGCATTAACAAAGGGCGCCGTGATTGGCCCTCTTTGTTATGATCCTTGCTCGCCAAGGTTAACATGACGTTAGGACAAGGACCATACGCCGATGACGCATGCAGTGATGACGATGGAATTACAAAGAAGGAATGACGTCGATAGAACGACAAAGGCACAATGAGGACGACGGGATGATTCTGAAGTGATGATGATAAATAACCACTACACAATTACAATGCCCTGACGACGGTGGCATAATCACTATTGATTTACGATTCACGATAGCATAATTATAACGCAATGAAGGAGAAATTATGTCGATGGAATAATGAAGGCGGTATGACAGCAATTGGATGCCATTTCTGAAATGATGGCGATGGTGCAACAGCAGCGTGACAACAGTGGCCTGGCGACAATGGAATGATGACAAATGTATGACGACGATGGCGTGATGACTTTACGACGAAAATGGCAGAATGATGATGATGGAACGACCACCATAGTATCACGACCCCAATATGACAACAAACCAATGACAATGACTGTATGTCGACACAATGACGATGATGGCATGAAAACCGCGACATAATCACGACTGACGACGATGGCATGATTACGATGGAATGACGTCAATGGAACTGCGAAGACGGTACGACGGTGAGGGTATGACAACAATTTGATGACGTTTCTGAAATGATGATGGTACGACAGCGTTACGAGAATAACATGACTAGAATGGCATGATCATGACTGTATGATGACGATGGAACTACCATGACCCCGACGACGTATGTCGTGGCTCAAGTTAGTAGACAACAAATGGGTCACATGGCATAAGATAAATAAAAAGTGCCTGAAGTAGGCAAACAATGCTGATCCCATTAAAAAACGGGCATACCGTGGGTGCGGTTGATCACTGGTACCGTTTTTTCCATGGCCGAAGAGCGCCGCTAATGTACACTAATCCGTGCAGCGTACAGCTTCTTTGTTGTGACCTGCCTGCCTCAACTTTCCCATAAACCGACAGACACCAGTGACCTAAAGTTTGCATAGGGCTGCAGTTTTTATAGTCTTCAGCTTTTTTCACATATACGAACACGGAGCAGTGGGAGACCGCGCTGCTCAGCTCAGACAGCAAGCACCAACTGAAAGTCATCAGGCAAGCCGAAGATGCCGCTAGGACTCAAGGGCTCCTGGCCGCCATCTTAGGGAGGGGAGATAAACTCCTCTTACATTTGCCGTTTTCAATAAAAGTTGTTTCTCTCTCTCTTCAGCTTTTTTTCTGAGTTGCAAATAGCATGTCCAGGCCTGAGTCAACAATTGCTTACCCAGACTGAGCTCGGCCTGCGGGCCTGGCTGGGCCGAAGCCTGGGCAGTGTTCTGATCTAGATATACAGGTAAACCTGCTTATAACGAACCTCCATATAACAAATTCCTGGATATAACAAAGTTTTTCTATTCCCCGCTGTTACTCCATAGAAGCACATGTATTTGAGACCTCTACGTAACAAAGTGGCAGCGGGAGACCCCCTCGATATAGAGAATTTTCCCCTCCGACAACCTAGAGATTTCGCCCCAAATTTTGTCATTTTTGTGCGAGCAGCAACAGGAAGCACCTTCTCCGCCGCGACGGAATGCGAAGCAAGCGCACGTGTGCGTGCGTGCGTGTGCGAGGCGGGCCTGCATCCCTCGACCTGGTGATCTTGCCGCCGCAGGCGTGACCTTTCCCCCTCCCTTCATTCAAACCTGATCCTCCCGCTTGCTGCAGCTGGCCTAGCCCGCCAAGCCGGCACTCTCTCCTTTTCCAGTTGATGTTGCCGACGCGCTATCAAACGCTGGTGGCATGTGGAAGCACCGCTGGAGAAGTGAGCGAAGTGACCTTCGTGCTGTTGTCCATCGCTTCAACGCAAACTGAGCGCCCAGAACACACAGCGCGCACAAAGCTACGAGCCGCCGACGCACCTACACCGCTAGACTCTGCCCCAACGCAGATCGCCTTCAAGATACGGCCCGCGCGACCGCGCGCCGCCGCGCAGTACGCAGTTGATGCCAGAGTACAGTACAACACCGCCCTGCTATCCCTCCCCCCTCGCTCCCTCGCCAGTGCCTCGAGCGCAATGGAAGAAGGCGCACTTCCTCCCTGCTTTTCCTGCGCGCGCGAGATTTAGACACGGTGGTCGGCTCCCCTCGCACATTTTCACTCGCACATACAGCATACGGCGCGCGGTGACTGCGTTATCGTCCTTGGACTTTATACGGAATATATATGAGCCAAAACCAATTTTAGGGCCACAACGCATCATAGACACCATCTTTATATAGTAAATACGGATGTCAAGGGCCACACTTTTGCTGGCAGAAATCGAAAATACGTCATAGTTGTCACCACCGGCACTTTGGGCGGCCAATGCCATCATCAAGCCACCAAGCCAAGCGACATGAAAAGTCAAAATGGCCGCTCGGGCCGCCGGGGGGTGGCAGTTCGCAACGTATGATGCGAGAACGGTCCCACAGTTGCGACGCAACAGCGGGGTTACCAATGCATTGGGTTCTATGGGGGCTGCGCCGAGACCGGCCGAAAACGACATAACAGCCGGGAAAACGCAGCCCCCGGGAACATAACAGCGGGGTTCTACTGTAACACTATACGACGCTACGACGCCATCGTGACGCTCGCTCTTCGTTTCCGATGCCTCGCGCTTGTGCGAAACGACATGCGTCCATGCATCCGGTACCTGGTGTGACATTCCAAGGATGAGTGCTTCGACGAAAACGGAAAACGGGTGCGCGTTACAATTGAGGGCGCGTTAGAATCGAGTAAATACGGTAAGCATTTCTTTTTTGAATTTTCGTACCTAACCTGCATATAACGAAATCCTCTTTATAACGAAGTTTTTCGGGAATTGGTCAATTTCGTTACATCCAGATTTAACTGTATATAAATTAAAAATTAAGAATTAAATAATGAATTTTAACATACCAAAACTGCACAGTGGGTTATGAAATATGCCCTAGTGCAGGACTCTGGATAGATTTCCCCCACTTCGGTTTCTGTAACATACACCCATAGCCTAGCATACAAGCGTCTTTGCATTCTGCCCCTACCAGAATGTGGCCGCTGCAACCGGGAACCTAACCCACAACCTCGTGCTTAGCAGTACGTCATAGCCACTGAGCTAACGCGGCGGGTCTACATAGATGTGCAGTATGGTAATTGCATGGTGAAGTACACATTGAACCTCCTCTCTATACTAGAAAGTTGCCCCAGTTGTTCTGATTTTATGCAGACCTTGCTCTCTGAAAATGTTTTGTTACTTGTCGCTAAGAAGCAGAGACAGTCCAGTACAACTACAGTAGCAACTACAGCGTTCAAATTTTTTACATACATATTTGGCATGACGTTGCCTAATGTCAGTGCATCTAATTTCCAACTGTGTGAAAACAATGTTGTTACCGTGGCTGAGATAGGCATTACGGAGTTTTTGTTTCAGTTGGAAACCACAAGAAACACATTTCTGTCAGTCCTAATGATCATCACATTGTACAAAATGGATGCCATGAAGTGAGGCAGCATGCCAAAAGTATGTGAGAAATGTGCTTCTTTCAGTTGTCACTTTATGCTAAATTTGACAATTTAAAAACTCTGAGGCTGGCTCTTACTGGCCATTGGAATGCTGTGCATAATAAAACTTTGCTGCTCAATGTGCTACATGATGTGTAGTGCAAATGGGGCACACAAAACAACAGAAAAGACGAAGATGTGCCTTTGTCTTCTCCGTCATCTTGCATGCCCCGTTTGCGCAACACATCATGTAATGCAACACAGGCGAGCCCATCAGTCTGTACTTTTGTTCGATGTGCCACTCACGTGGAATGGGATATGCATATTTGTTCGGGTAGCTGGCAATGAGGGTGTTTTTGATGTGTCTTCGGCCTACACCGTGGGCTCCTGCAATGAGAAGAAATCGAAAACGGAAGGTCAAGGCAAAGCACCTTTCTCACTTCTTTCTTGAATGTCAGTGCTTTAATTGACACAACTACTGCTAGGGTGCTCTCAGCATTTCTTTTTACGTCTTCGTTCTACACTTTTGCTATTCACAAGACTGCAAGGTATTGAAGGTTTTGTACCTACAGGAGTGACATAAGGAAAAGAAAAAGCACGAAGAATCACCCGCCATTACACTGCTGTGAAGGTGGATTACCAGCAAAGCAGTTTAGCACACAAAATAAAGGTAACACAGAATTTAGATAAAAGGTCTGAGCAAATTTTATTTCTCTTGAGCGGTGACGGCGGTCATCCCGAAGAAAGACGCATGCGTACACACTTTTATATTGATCGGCAGTCTTGATCGACGGCATACATTTGCGTGGAAGACTACCACCACCTCGGGGAGCCGGAGGAAGCTAGACATGTTCGATGGGACCACCACACCAGGAGAGCGGAAGGAAACTAGGCACATAGGCACGCAAACACTTGGAACGACGGCAAGAGAGGGCGGTGCTAGCGTACACATGGCCGACACGAGTCACACAGTGGCAAATCTTTGAGAAACCCTTATCATCTACCTGAGAGACTACTGATTTTGAAAATGGCACTTATTGATCCCCAATCTACTGAAAATCCATATCCAAGCGATGAGACGTATAAGCTTTTGCATAGAATGAAGCAATTTTGCGTCAAATTCGGGAGCTGAGTTTTTGCACAAGTAGATTGTGGATGGACACGAAAAATGCATAGAACCCAAGCCATAGACAGCTTCGCTGTAAAAAACAACTAAATTTGCTTTTTTATGATGTGTGTTTAAGAGGGTGTGCAAGCTCTCCCTGAATCCTCAGTTCACTTTATTTTCTATGCTTCTATGCACTGTGCTTTTAGTTTACACAACTCTATGAGAAAAGTTTGCATTATTTGGGGCTTATCTTGTTCCCAAACAATAATCATCTATCTTGCGTGACTTTCTTTTCTTTAATACTGCGTGCCTGGTAATTCCATCTCACAAACAGCATGCACATTACAAGCGTGACATACCATTTTTGACAGGAAAGTAGCGAGTACAGACTTTTTAAGAAACGAAAGACAACCAAGACAGGTGACAATTACTGCTTGAGGACAAGATATGTCCCAATGGATGTACAGTTTTTTTTTATAGTGTATACAATGTCATGTGGCACGAACCTAGGAACAAATTATGTACCCAGCACATTCATTGATACTAAGAAAAAAAGAAAAGCTGGAAGATCCCACGCCCTGTGGGAATCTATTTTATGCGAAGCAGGTGACGAAACAACCATGAGAAGCAACAAGACATAGGCGGCTGTTTCATGACCTACATGACACACATGTCATGACCTATCATTTATGTTCCAACCCAATTTAGTGGTTTTGAGTTTTTTTTTTTGCTGAGTCATTGTCATTTTTTCTGAGTCATGCTCATGACTATGACTTCTAACATCATATTTTAGTGTTTACTTCACTTAGTGCGCACGTCCGAACCCATTCCAGTTGTTTTTGAGTGTTCAAATATTTTCGCTGAGTCATTGTCATTTTTTGCTGGGTCATGTTCATTATTGAGTTAGTATTGCATTTTACTATCATTATCATTACTATCATAACCATACTTGCACCTATTAAGATAATTAATTCTCGATTCGTGGCTACTTTGGGGTTTTTGACCCATGAGAGCACCAAGATGTAGGCAGCTGTTTCATGACCTACGTGACACCATGTCATGACCTATCATTTATGTTTGTCACACACTCTTGTCATACTATGCCAATTTTGGTACATACCAAGTGAACGAAATGATCATGAGAGCACCAAGACACAGGGGGCTGTTTCATGACCTACATGACATGCATATTATGACATTCACATCGTGATCCATCATTTATGTTCATCATACACTCTTGTCATACTATGCCAATTTTGGTACATATCAAGTTAACGAAATAACCATGGGAGCACCAAGACGTAGGCAGCTAGATAGGTAGATACTGTCAAAGTGGCAAATGTTCGCCAAGAAATGATTTGCAATTAAAAGGGTAGAGGGAAGAAAGGGTACAGGCAGCCCCCATAAAAACAACAACAAAAAAGAACAGCAGCCGTGCACTACATTTGTTAGAAATGTTACACATTAATATTCAAGCTTTGAACACGACTCACTACAGCGTTCAAAGTCCAATTGTTTACTCGAGATGAAGAAACACACAAACACCCAGCCTTGAAAAAGCAACTGTCGTTGCTGCAGCTGCCATGCTGTCATATTTAAAACCCAAGGGAGCCAGACTTTCACTTCGTTTCCACCAACTGCACCCACAAAAAATTTGTTTTCTGGGAAGTTGGAGTCTCCTAATATTGCAGCATTCGCATCAAATGATAAAACGACTGCCACACGTATGTGGCACACAGTAGACGAATGGAAATCCCTGCATGAGTGAGACTCACAAGTGGCATAATTTGAAAGAAATGCCTGGACAAACGAGACTCGTTCTTGGCACACAATGAGTTAAATATTAAAATCATGCTTGAGAATTTCATATAGTAAGTTCTCATGCATCGCTGTGCAGGAAAGCAGCCCACCTAATCTGTAGCTGCTATCAAGCTCGCAATGCTTGCGTGGTCACGCCCATCGTCGTACCACTTACCCAGCAGGACAAGTGTCTTCCGATGAAAGGATGGGAGCCGAACAACTTCCTCATAGGTGACAACATCCAGCTGATCGAACGCTGCGTTGTGTTTGGCCAGGTACTTGTCCTTGAGGTGCTTCTTCTTGCGGCCGAAGATGGAGCAGTTCACTGCAAGTGTGAACAGAGAAATCCAGCAAGCTCTTTTCAAGACACGTGCAACAATGTCTGGAGGTTTGATCATGCGTGATCACGTGTGATAAAAAATATATCACCAGCCCTTCTCCTGTCAAGAAAATAGGGGTAAGCGAAGCTTGTCATGTGTATACCTGACCTACTACTTTTTCTTCCCTTTCATGCAACTTTTCCTTCTGTTGCATTGTACGATTCTCTGCTCGTCGCTGTTGTCGCCTGCGTTCAATGTCTCGAGTTTGCTTGGCGGCGTGGTTAGCAGCATTCGCTTGTTATTGCCCCTTGTCGATTCTTCGAAATTAAATTGCTTCAAAATTAAATCTGTTCGTCACGTAAGACAATGAATGGCTCATACCCCCTTAAGCAATGGCTCATACCCCCGTAAATGCATCCTCCCCATTACGACGACAGAAGAGAAGTGAACGCTGGAATGATGAGTGGCAACGCCGCCAGCTGTGGCAGAAGACGACGACGAACGTGGGAGCAGTGGCACGAGCACGGGTAAGCTACAGCCTCCCACAACAACCGCGGTAGTATTAACAGACTCTCTATCCTTGTGCACCTCACTTACTGCTCCTGGCGAGTCGCATATAGTAAAAAATTTGCACTCATTGGTTCCAAGTCATTTGCGGAATTTGCGATTAGTATGGGTACCTGGTCACAAAGGCATATTTATGAATGAAGCGGCAGATAGCCTGGCAAAGGCTTCTATTACAGGCCCTGTGTGTTCCCTTCTTCCAACGACAGGTTTCATAACGTCTGCCAGGTTTAGAAGATACACCCTTATGGCATCAAAATCAGAACTAACATCATCCTCCGAACTGCACCACTTACAATTCCCTTGGAGCAGGAACTTTTGCAAATCCAGACAAACAGAGGTGACATTAACAAGACTGCGATGTCGAGTCCCCCGCCTAAATTTCTACATGCACCGATCTGGTCTGGCGATCTCCCCTTTGTGCCATTTCTGTAACGAATTCGAAACGATCGACCATTACTTACTCGTGACGGCACGAGCACGTGACGAGCATGAGCCTGGGCGTAACCCGAGGGGTGCAATGAGCCAGCTGTGGAAGACGACGACGCTCGAGCCAATTCTGATGATGATACCGCATCCGCGTACACAGACCCCGACACAAGTGAGTCTATAAAGCTTCGCTTAAAAGAACATCTGAGAACAGGACGACAAAAATACAGGCACAGTCAAACTTCGTTATGCCAAAGTTGTACTGGGAACAAAAATACCCTTGCTATATCTGACATTCGTTATAAGCATGTCTTCTGTACATGCTGGCTATTGCTGAGAAACATTTTGGTTTTACTTTATTGGATCCGATAGTTCGCTATACCCATGTTCTTTATGTCATGCTTTGACTGTAACTGCAAAATGTTTTAATTCTGACAACGAGCTGTTGTCAGGCCAGATTGAAACGCAAGCATACTACACGTGTCAAAGTTCAGGAAGTTCGTGAACATGCTTCAGAAGTGACTGAGCCAAATGCTGATATGGCTGGAAGTAAGCATACAGGGACAGGTGCATTCAAATTAAATCAAACTGTCTGCCTCAAATTCTGGATGTGCACTTGTCTCAGTACAAAAAGTGAGGTTTTAGTGTTGCTAGGCAAGCTTTAAAAGAACAACAATGCTAGACTGCACCATATTGGTATATTACACTCTTAGAACTCTTCCAACATGCTTAGAAAAAAAAATTGTTAGCATAGAAAATTGCCACACTTCCACTTTGTGCAAGAGTCCAAGCTGTGGCATTGATGACGTCAGTGTGGGATTCTGATAGCGCATTTCCAAGCAGAGTACGTAATTTCGTGCGACATAAAAAAGAGTCTTGCCATACCCCCTTGGTCGTTCTTCGCGTGTTCCATGGCGATGCAAGCCATCCGCCACTCCTGGAGTTCGGGCGAGGGAATGAGCCCGGCCGTACCGTCGGCCGTCTCTTTCTTGGCCTGCCACCAGTTGTGGTCGTCCTTGCTGATCACCTGTTGAACCCCCGGAGAAAGGGAAAAGGAGGAGGGCAGCACAACGGGTGTGCACACATTTCTCGTTCTCACACGTCTGCTTCTTTATTTTCTTATACTACTCTCATGCCAGAGTGGAACACGAACACGAGAAAACAAAGTGCAAGGCACATTTTTTCTCTTGCATTTGCTAACATGTGCCATGCCAATGTGATCTATGTACAGATGCTTTTGGATAAGTTTGGGGTCTTAAGTACATTTAAAGCATGCTTGCACCATAATTACATGTTGTTTTGAGTATAATAAGGCATAATGGCTGTTCTACTTTGTTCTTTTTTTTTCTGTTTGGCTTTTATTGTAGTATGAGAGCAGGTGGTAGTCGACCATTAAAGGAAACACAAAAATGCAAAGCTGGCAAGCTACAATGCTTCACAAATGGGTGCTTTGAAAACTGCTATGCATCAAAGATTAAAAATGCTCAGTAGCTGTGCTGCTGAAGCCCTGTCCCATGGTAAAGAACACTCTGCGTGTGTGCTGTGCTGAAATCATTACTCTACACAAAATAAGTTGCACTGATTACAGAAAACATCTTCCCAGGAAGCTGAGAGCCTTGAAATCGACTTGAACTGGCATGTGACAAAGAGCACAAGTTAACTTTGCTACAGCACAGAATTCTGGGCAATGTGGCGAGCTCCAAGCCCAAAGCACTAAGCACACCAGCACAAAAGTTTTCAAAGCACCAGGGCATGACTCACACAGGCTGCAAACCATGCAATCCCATGAATGCCCTCAGAGTGATGTACCATCATGATAAATATGACCTTCCACATGATAGCACCTGCTGAACTGATTACGGATTATGCATTGTAGGACATGTTGAGCATGACAATATGTATGCTCTGATCAAGAGCTACAAAGAACGAATTGGAAGAAAAGTCATAAGTGAAAAAGAAATAGTGCAAAAACAGAAAAAAACAAAGAAAAAAAAACATACAAAGCATGTAGTTATTCCATGATATTGCACCAACATTGCAAAAGTCATCCTTGCCATTACAGTGTCCTAATTTTCTTTTGTGACTGAAGGAATTTTAATTTGTTCATGCAAGGATGCATTGAAGCCATGCTTCTCAGCTCGACAAACCGGTGTATGGGCAAAATATCATAAAGGTATTAGTACAAAGGGCTACTACATCCTCAAGTTATGCGGCAGAGAAATAAGTTCTCAAATGACAAGGCAAAATGCACTGATGTTCTAGTTAACACTTGTCACCACCACATTTTTCAACAGCGATAACTGTTAACTGGAATATCAATGCATTACCTCACAAAGTCTAAGGACCTATTTTATAAATACTAGTGCTATGCACAGAATTTATGCTGAGTTAATATGACTTCATTACTGCGCAACTTCAATTCCATAATTGTGTCATTTGCCCTACAGTGAATAACGACAAAATCAGTAGTGAAACTCTGTTAAATATTTAACAGCAGACTGCAATTTGTTGTGCAACCATGTCCATCTCTTCAAGCAATCCAGCTACAGCAACGGAATTTCACTATTTGCAATTGGAGATCTTTTTTAATTATCCATGCAAAAATTGAGAGGAGTGCTTCACTCTATGACAACCGCAGACGTTAAGATGAAGTGGCACTCAAAAGACTAGACAAGTCTGTGCATTTCTGCATGTTGCATCCTTTGACCACTGTTTCCTATTAATTAGCACATACTAAACAGTCATCAAGCTGCATATTACTTCAGTAGCATGCAGCTTTATGTCTGCAACATACTATATACCCCACTCGACTAGACAGCATTTTACTGTTAATGTCCGAACAAAAAACTATCATTCTAATGCACTATGCTGCATCCCAAGTGAGTATACCATATTTAATCGATTGTAACGCGACCGCGATTCTAACACGAGGGGCGACTTTTCATTGCATCCATCAAGAAAAAATAAAACCGCGAACATAACGCAAGAGGTGACTTTTTGTTGCATCCAAAAAAAAAAAGAAAAACGAAAACCACTAGAGTAATGCAAGACCTCCGAATGCATGAAAAAGTCGCAGTTTAGCCCGAAAGGCGATGCAGCAATTGCGATAGCAAATTAGTACAGAGCTATACGGAGTAAGGATAGTAGTTTTATCGGCTGTATAAACTTGGACACATTCGCTTATTAACTGAATTAACAAGCATGGTTTCAGCGCGCACAAGCAAACACGAATAGATCACACTCAATGACTGTGCACAACCGTTGTCAAAATGCTAGCGTGAGCAAGTGTGCCAGCAGCAGCGAGTGAAGGTTTGTGCGGTGTATCGCTTGAATCTAAACTGAGCCGCGAAAGCACAGCGCGTACAAAGATAAGAGCTGTGTGGAGGTCGCTTTCAAGATACGGTGTGCGCGACAGCCCGCAACCGTGCAAATACAAGTACGCTATTGGTGGCAGAGTAGAAGCCACGCCCCCTCCCTTCCACGCTGCCTTCCCGCTTTCCTCCTTTCGCGTGGGAGATTCAGTCACCAGTTCCCCTTGCGGCCGGTCGCAAGATACGCGTTTGGTGCCGCAACTAAACGTCGCCTCCCCTCCCTCCCTCCTATCCCCCCACGGCCTTTCACACGACGGAAGACTTCGCGCTTGCTCTTCGCCATGCGTTTGCTCTCCATGAAAGCGCACATCTCTCGCACGCTTTCACTCTTTGATTAGAATTGGGTGCATCATTGCACTTTTTAGACAACTTGCATTTCAGTATTCGACTGTAACGCGAGGATTGACTTCAGGTAGCAAAAATCAGGAAAATAGCTCGCGTTACAATCGAGTAAATACGGTAGTGCATTTTGCTCATGAAAAAAATATATGCAGCTCTTTATAAGAAGGGTAGTGTTCACAATTTGAATGCATAAAACAGTTGCAGCACAACCTCTCTTTTTTTTTTAATTCCATCTTTCCTACAGCTACTGCTATCCAGGTGACATTGCTGCTATTTTGAAGGCTGACTGTGATTTTGCAGCCAGCAAAGGTCACACAAAACACCTGCTGTAATAAGAGTAAAAAAGAAAATGTTGCTGAAATACAGTTAGGATTCTCTATGCCATATAGACTGATATATCTCTGCTACTAAACGACAAGAAAGAACGAAAGCAAGTGGCTAATTGCAGGCTCCGTAAAAGGAAAAGACCTGTAGAATGTCCCCTGTCTGGAATGGAATGCCAGCTTGTGCACACGGAATGAGGTCATCATCCAGAGGGTTGTAGTCGAATAGGGCACGAACGTATATCTGGAGGAAAGACAACACACAATGGCACCTTGAGGCTGCGAGAATGACAATGCTGCAAAAATTATTTTTGCGCAAGAGTTCTGCAAAACCAGAAGGCACAAGCAGTCCAGCATTAAAACAAGAACACCACAAGAGAAGTGTCTGCTAATCGTGCAGAATCAGTACTCGAAGGGCCCCGAAACCAGGTGTATCAAGTTTCAATTTTTATTTGAAATTTCGCAGCAATGTCCAGGTAACGTCATCCTGCCAGGCTTTATTGAAGGGATGCAACAGCATCAGAGATGCAAATGCCACAAGCCATGAAATTTTGCTCTTTGCTCTCCCAGATTCTCTCTCCTCATCAACACCCCTGTCATTGCAAGTCTTTGTACACTTAATCATTGTGAGTGAGTAAGAGATCGACTGCTGTGGTTAAAACTCCCAAACCAACACAAGGGCAATGAGATGTCATAGATGCATTCCACCTCACTGTAGGCATGTATTGGAGCCCTGCATCGGAGTGCTGCCTTTATCTTCCTTGGCTTGCCTACGTGGTTACGCTACACAACCAGCCACAATGTTGGGGCACACAAAATCCTCTTGTAGTGTTCCATTGGCATCCAGTGCTGCCAGTGGAACACTCCATGCAGAGTTTCCCTCAAGGTATCTTTTAGGAGGAACAGTCAAACACTCCAATCCCGATGTCGTAGCATCAACACTGGAGCCAGAGGGCGGGCATGAACATTTGCATGAATCGGTAGGCTCCTACAGTGCTTTCAGCTGTGAAATTTGCCCAAGATCATGAGTAGGCACATTGCACGTTGCACTCGTTCATCCAAATCATCCCAACCTGTCTAGAGGCCCTTTCAAAGATTGAGAGCAGTCAGATGCACTTCAACTGCCTTTAGCAACAAAGCTTTATTATGAGTGCAGTACATTTTCTCTCTCTCTCGAAAAAAAAAAAAAGAAGCTTTTCTAGCCTTTTGCAACTCTGACAGCATCTAGACATTCACAAGTGTGTTAGAATTTGCTATGTGCTGATGTGCTATCGTTCCATAACAAGTTCAAAGTTTCTGAACCCAAGAACGACTATGCCACATAGTGCATATATGCTTCCATGTAATGGCTGCACACGTCAACATGAAAGAAAGTTTTCACTTGTTTTACTCTATAATAGCTTGCTGCCTTATCATTTTATTGCCAACTGACCAATCAGCACTAAAGCCAAAACGTACAAATGTTTAACAACTAATGGTTGTCAACTTTGACACACAAGCAATATGTGCCTGCTCACAACATCACGTGGGCTAAGAAGGCAAAACTACATTACATACACTACTGCGTTACTATCATGCACATAAGACAAAGAAACAGTACAGGCAGGCAGTACAACAGACAGAAAGTGAAAGGACATGCAAGTAAAATATACAAGCATGAAAATCATGCTAAGAAGTGCCCCATGTTTAATAGCTTGCAGATCTAATGCCAGCCTTTTTTGAACAGTTCCAGTGGTGACCTGAGCATTGTTATCATCTGCTGTAAATTAAAAAGCTTCTTTAGAGCATGGTGACAGGGCTAACAACTTGCAAGCAGCAAGACAGTCATGCTGACTGTAGGGCATGGGCTTTTTAAGTCATAGTTAATTTGTCACGCCACTATTTTAAAAGCCATGGAAATGTGGCTAAAGGGAGGCTAAGGCCGTTAACAATGCATAGGCTTGTGTTCATGACATTGATGAAAAGTTCATACGGGAATGAGTTCGTGAAAATGAATGTTGAAGCTGAGAAATTAAACGGAAGCTTTAAGTCCGCAAATGTTTCCTGCTATGACTGATTGTTCATGTGGTGCCAAAAACATCTGATACAGAGTTTCCTTGTTCTTCTATGACTTGCAAGAATGCGAAGAAAGCGCTGTAAATAATCTCTAGGTCAACTTTGGATGAAGTTAATTTGCATCTCAGTGCTTTGAAAAGGTTGAAGGGGGCCAGAATGAGGGCAATGACAGTCCTCAGCATTAAAACGAGACACTAATTGTCTCTGACATAACAAAGGTCTGACTGTATAGGGTAAAAATGAACAGTACAGTAGAACATCTACCGGAGAAAATAATTACTAGGCATACAACGAAAACTTCTTTATTTTGGGATATGTGAACGGTACACAACTAGAACACAGGTTACACGGTCACCCTGTCTCAAAGCTTGTAATAAAAATGTCTGAATACAGTGAATACAACCAAAGCTCACTGAAAAAAAAAAAAAAAAAAAAAAACACAGTCCAACGGCAAATTCTGCTAGTCATTTCAGAATAATAATTAATACTCGCTAATTATTCACATGTTTGCCCACCTAGTCAATCCATTAACACAATCCAATTTGATTCTATGAGTAAAACATCATAGCTTACAGCCAATTGATTAAAACGAGCATGCATCCTTCCCAGCAGCTGAAAGAACTACCCTATACATCCAACAGCAAGAACTTGTAACAAAACACAACACAGACTTGTAGAAAAAATACATGCACACACAATTTTCACCTGGCTAGCTAACAAATTGTGCCAAATGAAACAACTATATATCTGTCCATTCTTTTAAAGGAGCCATGCAACACATCTTTGGAAATGCGTGTAACGTCTGGCCCCATTTTAAAAGGCATCAGCTCGCTCATCTTTTCCAACAATAACTTCTTGAATGCATTATGTATGAGCAGGGTTGCTTGCAAGCAATGCCTTGCCCCTGCAATGCCTTCGTGACCTTCCCCTCTTCTCTACCATTGCTAGCCTTCTGGAATTGGTGGCAGCATGAACTTATGCCCTAGACGATCTGCTCACTTGGTTGTCTTCACACTGAGTTTTCATATCAGTGGAGAGGTGCCGTTTCCGTCCAACAAATAGTGGCATCACTACATTGTTGCTGAGATTTCTAAAGAAGTTTATTTTAGCAGGCCTTGCTTCATATCAGAAAAAGAGGCATTGAATGCGTGAGTGATACTTCTGTTTGTCTATTTGGAAGTGAGATGTGGTTTCTCAATTATTTTTCTAAGCCCTGACGAATGTCCGCATGCGCTTTTTACTGTACATTCTTTCTGGTCTTCTTGGGGACTCCAATAAATCAGTTGTGAGTGTAGCGCTCGTGGTGTCTGGTACTGTCTTTCAGGCGTCTGTCTTATTTGCATGAGACTGTTGCCATAAATTGTTGTAGTCGACAGGCTGTATCTAAAATCTTTTACCTATGCTTTGCTCAACAATAAGCAATAACATGGCCTAGTGAAGTGTGGATCAAACTTTCTACTATAAAACTAAGGAATGACCACATCTAGGGCTATAATTGAGACTCTCTGTAGTGTTTAAAAATTGCTCAGATACACAAAAGGCACCCGGGCACACAATCCCACGTGAGTACCGACAAAACAAAAAAATTTTAGCAATGATAGTGTTGTCCGTCAAGAGGCTGTAATAATGTGCACTGCTATCATTAATGCATGTTAATTCACAAGCACTGACAAACGTGTGACGTCACACATGGCTACAAAAGTATGCAATTCAACATTGTGACTATTTGGGCTTGTAGATATGGTGCTCTGTCTCGTGTATACTTTCTTCTTCCCCATATACTTGTGCTAAACAAAGGTTTTCTAAAAATATGCAACTCCAATGCAATTCAAGGATCCGACTGTTGCTCAAGAACCCTGTACCCTGCTTTTTGAGATGAACAATAATGCTGCTGTCAAGGATACTCTTGCTCCTTCAAAAGCACCGATTAGTAGAAGTATCTAAAGAAATCTGGCCAACACTCATCCTTTCTCTTGAGTACCATAATAGGCATGAAAAGTGTGGTGGGGGTATGAAAATTTGCATAAAAATGAAGTTTTCTTTCTAAACAAAATTGTAGTTGCCTGCTGCATGTTCAGAAACAATATCCAGCTCGAGTATTCACGACAGCACTGTCTAGAAACTAAGAAAGCATATTTACCACGTTTAAGAAAGCGCCGCAGGGCCCCTTTTGCCATAATCAGCATAACTGCATATTACATTAATAATATTAAAGCTGTGCACCCAGCATGTTCCAAAGGTTTACAACTGCAACACAATGCTGACGGCTTGACTGCTTAACAAAACGCAGGTACATTACACAAGTTGCATCTAAATTCTTCAGAAGCTACTGCAAAACACAAGGAGCAAGTTGTCCAAAAGTCAGTGGTATGAGTATCATTGAAAATACCATGGACATTAACTACATTTGTTTTTATCATCACAACACGAGATGCCTCCCGAATGTTGCCAACAGTTGCAAACCACTCTTTAACCTTAGTCTCCATTTCATAGAATAATAAAACAAATTGCAAGAGGATACATAGGGAAAATAAAAGGAAGGAGTGACAGTGCATTCAGAAAAGTTACAAGCTCATGAACAGCATATAATAAAGCAGCTGCCACAGTGCCAATTGTTCTGCCTGTCACGGAACATTGAGCCCCAAAATACACAATGGAAAGTACATTTTTCCATTTCCATGGCCACTGGTAGATGGGTTATTTGTGTTACATATACTTATGTATTCAACGAGGTATGTGTATTTTGGAGACTTTTGCACGGCACAATTTGTGTGTGTACACACTTTGACACAACTAAGCAACTGATGACAAAAGTAAGTAACTGCAGTAATGCCTGGCAACCCTGTCATCCACTATGTGGCAAAAGCACATCAAAGCCACTGCCCTCGAAAATAAATCCTTTGCAAAAGATAAAAAGCCATCACACACCTGGCTACACTGTACTTACCGCTTACTTGCACCATTTAGATATGCGTATACTGCACACAATAAGCTGGTGCTCAATTAATAGACACCACAACTGGTGACAAAGTGCAGCAGTGCCTGGCATCCTCGCCATCCACTATGGCACCAATGTAGCAGTGTCAATGCCCTTACAAGAATGTTTGCAAAAGCTTAAAAGCTATCATGCAAGTGACTATGCTGCAGCTACCCCTCACTATATTCAGCCATAGAGTACTGAGTACAATAACAATACCACTAAAGGGCCCAGCAAAAGCTCTTAACATTTGTGCAGAGGCTTCCCACTGAAAACCTTTGGCAAAGACTGCGTGAGTGCTAATAAGTGACAAGAAAGTTAATATGTATAGTCATAATGGATAAGCAGTGTGTCTGTCAGCTAAAAATTTATGAGCACTTGACTGCAAGTGCTGCACCAGCGAGCCAGTCTGACTGCATACAGTCAAGCAAATAATTGGCAAACACATATGGCAAACACAACTGGTAAACAGACCGTCAAGTAATCCCTCCTCAAAGTGCTGCCATAACAGATGTGGATAAAGAAATACCTGGATACATGTAGACAGCCCACCATACCAACAATGTTGTGCATCTGTATGGCACACAACTGAGTCCTGCATGCACAGTAACAAACATGTACATGGTGTCCCAGCTAACATGCATTGAATTTTAAAAAGGTGACGTGACCTACGTGGATAAAGCAAACTACACCTTGGTTGCAGTCCCTGAAAAGATTGCTAGAATTGTTTGTTTTACCCATAACTGATCGCAAATGTTTCATTTAATTAATCTTTGGTTCACTACACCAGAGTACTAAGTTTTCATGCTGCATTCCCAAACATCAGTTTCAGCTGTTTGGAGCACACTGCCTTTTGTGTAACTATTTTTATCACATTTAAATCAAGTACAGAAAATTTATGAAACGCTGGCATGGTGCCCCACTTGTTGCCTGAGCACTGCTGCTTGCTAACGCATTGTGAATCAACTGAATGTGCTGCATGTATCATCTACAGTACACACACTCAAGTGTGTGTACTGTATGTTTCTAAATTAAGGGAGCCAGGTATAAATGACTTGTTAATGCGATTAGCATTCTTTGCCTACTTCAGGTACTTTAGCCGAACGAGTGAGTGAAGTTGTCTACTAGGTTGGACCACTAGGTAAGTGCTTGTGGTCGTGATGCCATCATGGTCATTCTATTGTCGTCATTCCAGCATTTGCCATCTGATACTCGTCATGCTGTCGTGGTTCTGCCGTCGTTGTCATACAGTCATCGTCATATCGCCTCCATTGTTCCACTGATGTCATTCCTTCTTCATTATTCCATTGCAATATTGCTGTCGTCATTCAATTGTGATCATGCCTCTGCTGTTATGTCATTGCCGTCATTGTGTCGTCGTGATGTCATGGTAGTCTTTCCATCGTTGTCATTCCAGCTTCATCATCTGATTCACACCATCAGCGTCATACCGTTGAAGTCATGCTGTGGCCATACCATCGTCTTCATTTCAGAAACGTCATTCAATTGTTGTCATGCTGTTGTCATTATACTGCCTTCGTTGTTCCATTGACGTCAGTCCTTCTTCACCATTCTAGTGCATTCATGCTGTCGTTATTAAATCGGCGTCATACCGTCGTCGTAATGTTGGCATTACAAGCAAAGTGGTTCGATGTCGGACACAGTGTATGTCACATATAGCCGAAGCAATAGAAATCTCAGAATGACAGCTACAGATTTCAAATAAGGTGCCTTCAGCAAGACGATGTGTCGTTACATTGCTTGAATGCAAATCGCATTAACATTGAGTGCTCATGTGATGGGTTCTGCCAGATTATATTGAGCTAAAGCTTAGCAGAGAGGTGAAATTTCATGGTGCACTTTGTTTAAAATCATAATTTGACGCAGCACTTGCCCGTATTGTTCAAAATTTTAACAAACCTACATATGCATCATTTGTGGTGATACTGAACAAGAAGTGTACATTTTTTAGTGAGGAAATGGTGGTGCCATCTATCAGTAGTGAATTTTAGAGATAGCATCTCCAAGTGGCATTGCATGCCCAAAGACCCTAACTCCTCTACACACCTTTTACGTTCTCTTATACGCCTGGTTCATAGTGTCCCCTAACTTTGAGAGTCCCCTATATTTACAACTCCCTAGTGTGCCAGAATGTGGTATTACTGCATGTATTACTACAAACATTATGTTACGACAAACACAGAATCGAATCATGGTATTGCACGAATAGGTCAGTGATTTTTACGCCTGGCTCGCTTAATTATAAAATATTTCCTATGATGTCTTAATGCACAAGACAGCCCAATTATAAAAACATGATTCACCCTTTTCAGACATGTCACCATGAAGCATACTAAACTGACAACTGTGGATGCGATTACGCTATTACAAGCGGGTACAATTATTGTCCGTGTTAATTTCGTCTTGCGTCATTGTTGGGTGCAGTGACAGGATGGGCAACAGAAGTGTTGCACTAATGAGTGACTCTCACTATAGCGATGCATAAAACTGGAACTTTGTTTCTGAGAAGTGAAAGCATCACTTTGAAAGCTCCCCCCCATGTTTTTCTTTGCCTTTACCGTCAGTGGCTCAGAACTATATCTCAAGCATAAAAAACTAAACAATCATAACTTGCAACTGTATTTGCACAATTTTTCTTCATAACCATTTAAAGCAAACAAAAGTAAAAAATTCAACTGGGCAGTGGTTGCAAACGCCTTACCAGAGCAAATGACAAAAAGGAAATCGAGGCACACTATTCCTGTCAAACCGAAGCAACCCTGATCTCCCTTGCTGCTCTAGCGAATTGTCAACCAGCCTCGGGCTTTTATTTGGAAGACAAATTCAGCCAAGCATAAAGAAGCCGCTTCCAGTGAGCGCAGACAGACTGAAGCTTGCCAGATTGGGAATACACAGTTCTGGCAGTCTCCAGCGGCCTTGGTCCAATGGTGTTTGCTGCTTCAGGTGGGCTTGTGGTCCGAGTCAATGGCAAAGCATGGAAGCTCATCACTTTGTGCTGTTCTCCTTGAAGAGCTTAGTTTCTACACTAACCTCTCCTGAAAGAGATATGGGACAATGTGTCCAAGCAGACACGTCTACCCATCACACTACATGACAGAACAATAACTGCTTGCACATACCAATTTTCAAACCGAACACATATGAAACAAGCACCGTAGGGAAACAATAAATTAGGCTAAAGTGGTAAATTGCTCTCTGCAGACTTCACATTTGTTCAGTGAGGAATACGTGGATTATTACTGAGGAAAATAAAACATCAGGCGTTTGAATGTTATGCTCCTACCATGAATCAAACTACATCTTAATGAAGTCGTGAATTGCTCAATATTTTCGGCTTTTGGGTACATTTTGTGCAAGGAAAGCTTGCAAAACTTTTCCAGCTAAGTTCGCCTTTATTTTTTAGTGCAGTGTGACTTCACCTCCCCTTTTTCTTTTTTTCTGCTCACAACCAACTACTAACTAGCTCTGCAAGAAGTTGCCAAAGTTCATGATGCGGTGTGGGAATTTCAATGCACCCATATGTCACTTTTACACTGTTTCCTGGCCTGGCCTTCTACCCCTCCTCCAAGGCTTTGCTTCATGTAAAAGTAACCTACTTGCAGTTCCAGAAGTTAAATCTTCTAGTCACGCTGAGCTCATAACTTTTTATTGTGATAGCAATTATATGAACATTACAGGCGATCTTTTGCCGCTGTCGCCATTGCCGTAAGGTTCCGTATATATTTAGGTATATGTATGCTATATGTCATGCCATGCTATATGACATGCAGTATATGCAGGTTATATTGCCACACCACTGTATCACTAAAGTTGCTCAAACCAGGTTTTACATTTTTGACAAAACTATTCCTCAGAATTTTAAGCATGGCAGCCCACAAACAAATGGCACGAAACAAGACACCGACAGTGCATGCCTTTTACTTTAAATCTTCTCAGACTTATATATTAAAAGCCCGAAACAATAACAGAGCTCAAAACTGAAAATGCTATAATTTTATTGGCGTGGCTGTGCACTACCTCCAGGATTGGCCCAAGAAAGAGGCTTGAAACATCCACAATATGGAAAAGTGGTGGAAAAGTCGCTAAGAAAGACGGCTTAAATTAATAAACATAAATGAAATTGTCCAAGGGCCGCATTCAAACAGACGACCCCTAGCATAACAGCTTGTTTTTACATAGTTAGCTTACATTTACTTCAATTCATACTGCCACTACAGCTAGGTGCCTTTCAATTTGTGTAATATTCTAACATGCTGCTATAGCATTCATTGCTTCGTCCATATGGCAAAACTATGACATGTTTTCCTAATGTTCCTTTAATGGTAAATGTAGCCCACATGTCTTAATGATACAGGAAGAATGACATCTCTTTTGAGACCCACCGGTAATGACAACATTGGTAGTAATTTTTACATAAGCTCTCATAGCAGTAAAGTTGGTGTGCAAAGATTTTGTGAGCGGAATGGTTTGAAATGCTAAAATTTTATTCCTTCCACAGGCGCTCGCTCCTATATTGTGCATGGAAACTTGCAATCTGGCAGGATAACAATAACAAAGCGGGCACACCCAAAGCCTGATTGCAACGAAAACTACTAACTAAACAAAGAGCATGGATCTCAAGGCACGTTGTTCTGCTATCAATAACAAGCCTTGGTGTTCAGTAAATGAATCCACAAAAATAAATCCCATCAACTCTCTTATCTAAAGTCATCCAAGTGTTATTATTTATGTTTTATACAACTTACAATCCATTAACCCTTTCAGATTGCAATTTTTAGGAGGTGACGCATCTCCAGTGTCAGGTTTTTTCTCTCTTATTTATAAAACAAACACAACGGTTTATTTTTGGTTATGCGATAGATAATGGCAAATGCTCGCCAGGTATGGTCCTCACATTCCTATCTGACGTCAGTGACATGGCGGGACAGAAATGCGACAGTGTACCGGTATGTGAGTGACAGTGAACGGGTTAATGTACCAACTGTTCAATGTTCTTAAGTGACTCATACACTTTCAGCAACAGTAATTTTGTAAATACTAGAGAAGGTAAATCTGCAACTCTAACCCATGAAATAAAACTGGAATTTACTGGTGTTTAATTAAACGCAGCAGTAGTCTGTTCTACATACACACTCTGCACTGCATCAAAAGGGTGTCATCTGTAAAATGCCTCTAAATGAAATTCTAAATGAATTATCAGCAGACTTGTTTTTCAGTAGAGCCAACACGCCATTTACATTAGAGCAGCCTCATTTCCATGTAAATATGCTGAAATTGTGCAGATGTCAGAAGTACCTGTGGGTACTAACCGGCAAACCAATAAAGAGATCAGGCCACAAGCACTCGTATGCCTTTCGCCACAGCAGTGTCGGCCCATGATCTCACGTTATGCTATGGCTGTCCCCCTATATTTTTGAATATGAAGAACACATTCACTTTACTTGCCGATGCATTCAAATGCGCAAAGCAGCTACACTGTCCAGAATGCCCCACTTTTGCAAGAATTTCAATAAATATGCTGGGGCATACTGTATGTAATTCAGTACGATGCATCTTATGTGCTATTCCACAACTCTTGTTAAGAAAAATCAGACCAGGGAAGACATGACTGCCTACCTCAAGCCCTCTGAATCTTGGCACACTTAAGGTCAGCACTGCACTGCATGGCTACTCTATGAAATTGTCAATAGCTGCCTACTTTTATCAAATGCACTTAGTCCTCTTCAAACGATTGCTCCCAAATCTGTGAGCATTATTATTATTTTTTTAATATGTTATAGAATGCAGGTGTTTGCTTTACGTGAACAAAGAGAAAGGTTTATGTGTGTTTGTCTAGAGAAACTTAATTAGTAACACTTTGTTCACTAACGAATAAACAGAGAAAACGGAGCTCAATGTGCAAACCTACCAACATGCCCAGCTTTCACTGCTAGTAAGCTGTCTGCAACTCCATGTCAGTAAAACCCAGCTGCTGGGCAGTGCATGTATGCGCATTCTCTTACATCTAAGTCTTTTCCTGTACTATTTTTGTTCAGCATGCAATCCTAACTTTCTCCGGCCTTTAGAGTTAATTAAGCTTGATTCAATGCTGACGAACCTAAACCAAATGCCTAGGAGCTTGGATAAGGGATTGTGTAACTTAAAATTTCAGAATGCAAGAGAAAACTGACTATAAAATGTTGGCATATCACATGATGTGATTTCGGCAACATGCTTATCAAGGCTGATATGATCTAAAGTAGGGCAGCCATGTCTTGATAAGTTATGGAAATGAAATATTTGCGTCTCAAACAAATAACAAAATATTTCTAGTCTATAAGATACCAAGGCACCGTTAGTACCTTACAGGCCCTCTTGCAGATCTAAGTTGCTATTCTTGCATGCTTGCACGCGGGTCAAAACTGGACATCAACCAAGATCCCATTGCAGAAATTACATTAAGCTGTTAAAATATATACTATATACATAAAAATAGGGAGCTTGGCGGGTGATTACAGTTTAGCCTAGAGTGTGTTTTACAGCAGGTTAATATAACAGTATACACAAGATATTATCATTTATGTTTGCAATTCTCAAAAAAAGATACACTTCACAGAGGGCCAAAACAACCATACAGAACCATACAGATACAAAATAAAATGCAACCCAATGCAAACAAATGCAAGTAGCACATAAAAAACGCCAAAACAAAATGTATACGAGAAATACAAGCAGCCAGGCATCATATGCACAAGTGTTTTCAAGTACCAAGTCAATCAGGAACAGTCACTAGACATTAACATACTAAGTAGCAGCAAATTAACAGCTTATGATGTAACAAACTGGTCAAGTCACAGACTAGAGCTGCCTAACTACTGCATCATTACAATGAGAGCACTCTGACATATAGCAACCAAGAAATATTGCAAAGAACTGTGAAATACTGTTAATGGGATTTAAAGTAAAGGTGTGAGAAGAAAATATTTAATGACTTATGAAGCACAACTACTCTATCAAATAAAAGAGCAGGAGGTATGCAGACACCTTAAGCCATAATCACATTTGCAACCAAGTAAATACAAAAAAAAAGCTCAACTGCACAGAAGTATCGCAGGCTCCCTAAACGAAATTGTCTGTAGCATGCAAAAATTAAACATAGAATGTGCAGTGAAGGATGGACGATTTGGCTGACTAAGAACCTCTGCATTATAAGACAGACAGGTTTATTTTTTGGTAGATGAGCTTATTGATAAGTTAACGTGCAATGCTGTCTGCTCATGGTTAACATTTGAACAAAAGATAACTGCTGAAAGGTACATTTACTTTATTTGATGACGTAAGGCGTTACTTTGATTATGTTTAAATTGTAGTATTAAATCCATTAATCAATACAACACCTTGGTGTTGTGATAACAGTGGCCTAAATATCCTGTGCAGCTTGCTGTGTATTTCGTAGCTACTCAACGTGGTTACTATTAGTATGCAAGAAATTGCCAGAGCTATCAAACATGCGCTGGAGATAGTAGTGGTTAACCCTTTCTGTGAAAAGGGCAACAGATGTGAACATGCAACTCTTGCAGTACTTTCAGCCACCTACCTGAAAACAGAATCTGATTCAGTTAGATATCTATCTTTTTTAGCAATCATTGATCAGTTGCCTTGCTTTACAATACAGACAGTATAATGAGATGTCACTTGTGCAACTCAGCTTAATTTTTTGCGAATGTAAGTCTCTTAGCTGTGAAAACTATAAACGAATAACCAACAAATAGCCAAAATGATGAAATAGAAATGCCACAGTAGAATAAAAAAAAAAGAAGAAACAAAGATCATGGCTTTCCAAATACAGTTTAAACAACAAAACAGAGACAGGTCTGCTTCAACTGTTCTTTTATTTGTTTTATCAGGGGAAGCATAACAATGGCTGAAATGTTTAAGCAAGTACTGTGAAAGAACTGATGCTGAAGCTACACCAGCCATCAAATATACAAGATACATACAGAATAGTGCTCGAACCTTGTGCAACTAATTCTTAAACTGAGTTCCTGGGTTTGATATGAGAAAAGGATAATCCTTTGACTGTTGAAGTTCCCTTGAAGTTGTCAAAGACTACATTATGGCCTTTCCATAGGATTTCTCAATGCTGTATGTACCACAAAGACAAAATTACAAGTCCAAACAAAGGGGACTCAAACAAAGATAATCAGTTTATGTAACCCAGGCACACAAGACAGCACCCGAGAGCACTTGTGGCTATGATGAAAGACAGGCATCGAAATTAAAAGCACAGTCTTCAAGACAGCAGCCCATAAAGCACACATCAGTCAGCACACTTTCAGGTGCAAACTTTGTCACCACACTTTGCTCTTCCAGCAATTCACATTCACATCGAAAAAAGAAAAACAAAGGAACATTGAAGCCCACACTGGACCATGCATAATTTACTAAGATGCAACTGAAGTTATATGTTACCAAAACATGAACAATCATTCCCTGCTGTTTGCAGAACAAACTA
Organism: Dermacentor silvarum; assembly: GCF_013339745.2. Lineage (NCBI taxonomy): Eukaryota > Metazoa > Arthropoda > Arachnida > Ixodida > Ixodidae > Dermacentor > Dermacentor silvarum. Next base: position 120,795,760 of record NC_051155.1, read on the forward strand.
CTAGTGACTGGTTTGTTCCTCAGAACAATTAACAACCAGATGTAAAATAAGTATCAACAAAATCTGCAAGCAATGTTCCAAGCGCACAGATCACAGTACGTAAGAGCAGTTATATAAAGCTCCACCCCCCTCCCCCCATTTTTTAAGATTTCTTGAGAAAGATTGCAAGGTTGTTCAACCTGGTGACACTGCACTAGGAACTAAAGCACGATTCTTGCATGAATGAAATGCAGCAACAGTACCTAGTCAAATCATATTTATACAGATCGAACTCACACAGTGGCTACTGGTGCAGTCAGATGAGAGCACCTTGCATATTGCATAAGCATATTGCAGTGGCAGCACATCTAAGCACCCAGACTCTGCCCCACATATGCCTTCACGCTCCAAAAGCCAAACCGGCCGACACCTCAACACTAGGTTGCATGAGCACAGCAACAGCTCAAAATCATTGATTGGCTGTAATTCTACCTTGCGTTGTAGAGGTGTGATTACACGTTGGATGGAAACATTCTGGCCTAACCGTGTCCAGGGGCAACGGAGTTCACCGAGGACCTCCATATTAAACACATGGGACACCTGGGCACTAGCCATGCTTCTATGGTCCTTGTCCTTTCCACTTTGCTAATATTTTCTTGCTGCACTACCTTTCCAATCCGTCTATCCTGACAGCTTATAGCTTATAGCCTTAAAAGCGTGACTTAATTTTTTGCTGACAGGAAAATAGCATGGCTGACAGTGAAGAATACTTTATTTACTAATTTAGCCAAGTAAAAGTGGTGTAAGCTTCAAGTCTGTATTAAAGATATACAAACCATAAAGCTTTTGAATCTTACAGAATAGTCAGTCTGCCAAAGGCCACCTTCGCACTTGTGTGAAAGAGTAATTTTGAGAAAAATGAACCATGCTCTGGTCTTTCTTGAGTGTTTCAAATTTTCAAAATGTGGGCACTGTACACAATCTATAAAACAAAATACACTTTTATTGTTTTTAGTGTATCATACCTGTAATACCTGTACAGTAACCTTGCGTACCAAAATATAAAGTCATTTCTTCTCCCAAAGATAGACATATCTGAAGATTGGAAACACAACTGAAGGTTCAACAAGAAAAAAAAAAGAAAAAAAAAAGGACTGCATCTCAACTTTGCCAAGTAATTTATAAATTGTGCGCTTGCTGTCTGTTTCTTAGATAAATGAACCCTATATGTATACTCACAATATGACAAGAACATGTGCTGCCTTTATATGCCCATACTGCTGAGAAATGTGAATGCATCATAGTGTTTACATGGTGCCCATACTGGCAGGGGAAATCTGAGGAGAAATTGTTACTAAGCATACAGAAACTTATTGGATGTTACTGCTGTCATCCATTTATGTATTATAGGTCAGGTCACGTATCACACCAACTTATGTAAAATGTTATGAAAAGATCTTTCCCAGCAACAGGCAAAACCACGGGGACCATGAGTTGTCATGACCATACATTAGTAGCTGCATGATGCTATTCGTTCAGCCGATTTCGCAGCTATGACATTAAGCTACTATGATGAAGAGCTAGAACGATAAACAACCAGTGCCGAGAGTTTGCTGAGCCCTAGACCATTTGGTAGCAATGTTTCTCAGTGTATGCATAGTAATTATCCACAAGATCAACGAAAAACCAAAGAAACTTTTGCAGCACACAATGGCCACCCATGCATATATAATACTAATATGACAACAAAATGAAAAGAGCAGCATGCTGTAATAGTGCAACATACTTGCCTTGAAGAAAGTTGCAGGCAGCATGCTGACAAAACAAATTCAAAAGCAAATGAAACACGAAGCGCACAAGCACAGAACAACCCGCTACAGTGAACGCCACCATCAGAGTCGAAACAGAAGCAAAAGCAAAATGAGGCAGAAGATAGAACGAATGCAGGCAGAGAATTAAAAGAAGGCCTTCAAAGGCCTACTTACTAGAACAGGCGGGGGGTTAATCCTGAAATACTATATAGGGCAGAGCAGGGGAAAGGAGGACAAAGAAAGAAGGGCAAAGAAAGGAGAAAACAAGAGGAAAGAAGAATGATTGAATCATTTTGATTAAAAACACAAAGAAAAGATGGGGCTCCACACCCGCCAAAGCTCTGTCGTGCCTGATATCGTAATGTTTTGTAAAAGCCACATAACCACTACATGGGCATATTACGCAAAAGAATGACCATGCAACAGGTATGGCAAATACAAACCTTGCAATATATCCACGCACGCAAGCGTGGATGCGAACTTGCTACACTATGCACTACTGATTGTATTGCTCCAAGACAGGTTGGATGGATGCAAGCCATTCGGACTACTAAGACCAAAAAAATAGTAAAAAAAAAAAAAGATATTTCATAAAGGTGCTGCATATTACAGTGTTCTTCATAAACCCTATACCAAGCAGCAGGTTTAATCCTTGTCGGTTGAGGACAGACAACACAATTTTGTAACCTCTATGTATATAGTATCACGTTCGTTTCTTGAATACAAAGTGGGCCAACTTACATAAAGTATATGCTAAGGATGGCCACTAAATTGCAATCTACAGTTGAGTGTTCCATCTTTCATTCAGCTTGTTATAATGCTCACAGCAGCAAATGAACTGACAGTATTCTAAGACACAGTCAAAGTGTTTAGACCTCTTCCATAACTCTGATATCAGCTTCTCTGCATAGTAGCCTGTCTTTCGTAATGTTTGACAAGGCCTCTCTTCGGAGCACTGGTCAGGTGCTGCCCCAGAAGCATGCACAATGGAGAGGAAGAACACATGTGCCAAGCTGTATACAATGTCAGCGTTGCACTTAATTTTCATCTAAAGGCATTGCAATTCTCTGCCAAGCTGGAAGAAAAGATGCAGTATTAGAAAGGTTTGTTTGAATTATGGAAGGGGTCCACATTGTGCAACCAGAAAGCTGCTAATGCATCAAACATCAGACAGCAGTATAATGGGCCAAACTGAATCAAACGCTGAAACTCAGTCGCTTCTTGGTGGCAGCTGGCATGAGGTATTAAAATTGTCTAGAATTTGTTGTGCTATGTATTGCAAATAGCATTGACAGGCAATTTCTGCGACTTGTTTGTTAAGAACCACAGAAAGTTTACTGAACTCTTAAACTGTCTGACATGATATAAGCTTTCGATATACTGGGTGTACAAGGTATTGAGAACATGGCTTTGAATTTGCCATAGACATCAACATTCTCAATTTATCTGTCTAGGCATTTAAATTCATCTTCAACATTCCCTCTGTCAGCTATCTAGCACATTCATTCCAGGGTATCAGCTTCCAGTCTGACACAAGAGATGAAGCCACAAACTGTTCTAGTTGTCTTACACGCTAACCACAGAAACTTCATTATCAGTCTTTTTAAATGACGCTAAATCCTTTCTTTTCAGGCTGAGACAATGTTTTATAGCCAATTATCACGAGAAAATCCCTGCCAGCAGTTGGGTTTCTCCAGCAGGTGAGTGAGAACCCTGAAAAGCCAACTATGGCCATTGCAGAACAGCTTTAAATAGCAGAGTCAACAGTCAATCTTGCAGTGCACAATGTGATCAGGGTAACCAAAGAGTGACTTGCTGTGAACTTCTGCTGCCAAGTCACCCGCAATGTGGTGTCCTAGTTCCCACTATAAACCTGTTACGCTGCTACGTATTAGGGGCGTCACTGATAGCAAGACTAACGAACAACCACACAATGCTGAAAACTCGCTAAAGGCTGCTATTGTGGAACCACCGCCCAAAATTAACACATACTATCGCAAATGGTAATTCAGCATTCCAACAAATTCAGTTGCTAGTTGGGCCAGATAGCAAGAATTTCTTTCCTACTTGAGATAAATGAGACAGAAGTGGAGATTTCTTATGCTTGTGCACAGCTTTTGCCTTTCGAATGGTAAAAATGAAGAAACACGCTCCCTTTTTGTGAAAGTTGGCACACAGACGGAAATAGAGTTTTAGCTTTTCTGTATACGAGGTGTGTTCAAAAAGAAACCGAACTTTTGCTATAGCATCTTTATTGCTTATTGTACAACATTTTAAGCACTGTCCCCCTCAACGTAGTCCCATCTACTAGCAATGCACTGTTCCTGTCGTTTCTTCCATTTTTGGAAAGCCTCCTGGAGACGCAATTTCTGGGATGGCGCGCAGGTCTCTTCTCGCATTGTTCTGAATCTCCTCTATGGCTTGGAAATGACGTCCTTTCAATGTGGTTTTAAGTTTGGGAAACAGGAAATAGTCTGCTAGCGCTAGGTCCAGAGAATGCGGTGGGTGGAGCACAACGGGAGTGGGATGTTTTGCTAAATAGCTGCGGACAAGGAGCGACGTGTGAGCCGGCGCATTGTCATGATGCAACATCGAAATCTGGTTTTGCCACAATTCAGGCCTCTTACTGAGCACAGAATTCCTCAAATGCGCTACAATTCCCTGGTAGACTTCCTTGTCTGCCATCTGACCACGTGGTACAAATTCCTGATGGACAATGCCTTCGCAGTCAAAAAACACAACCACTCAGTAGCCGCTGCATGCTCTCTCTGCCGGTTGGCGCGCAATTTAAAAAGTTCAGTTTATTTTTGAACACACCTCATATGTATTACTCTTTACAGAAATATCAGGTTACAGTAAACATAAACTGCAGTAACAAAGCTGCTGATGACATCTTGTGACGCTTTGTCCAATGATGCATGAAACGATTTTGTGTTGCACGGGTGTTCTTGTCAAAGGGATATAAAACAGAAGGGACTGCATGTTGTTGATTTAATCACTGCCGTTGTTTTACAGCACCAGATACATATAGAATATGGTTGGTCACGGCAATAATAGCTCTATGTTCTTTCCAGTTAAGCTGTGTGCCAGATATGGCAGCACCACGCTGGTTGCTCACATTCATGCCCCCAGAAACCTAGCACTCTGTGAATTATAATTATGTATACGGATGAGGTAAAGCTCTCTAATAACCTTAAGAATATTTGTTTAAAACAAGACATTGAGATGGCCACTCAGATTGCATTTGCTTATTGCTAGTTGTAAGCAGCGTTGCCATTTTAGCATTTTTGCTCAATCTAGCATGTTTCACATTCGCTTGACAGCAAGAATGCATGCTTAGTGGATGGTGGTCTTCTTAACCCTTTCCGTACGAAAAATGAGCTCCGCTCATCAAGGATCTACTTGTAGAAAATATGAAGGACGAGCCAAGCTCATACAAAGATGCTTGGCCTCAGAGTCCTGAATCATAATATCCAGTCCTCTGGGTCGTCCATTGCACAATGTTTGTATAAACACAATGCCAGATGGCACGCATTGCCTTGCCAAGATACTCTTTGAGTGGAAGCTTGTTGCTGCACCAGCTATGCTCAACTTCAATATGGCCGCCTCCGTGGGAAGCTCCAGTAATTCAGCGTGTGGTGTTGATACAAAAAGAAAATGCGGGCTTTATGAAACTTCATCGTTCTCAAGTGGAAGCAATGTCAAAATGGCCACAAATGTCTCTGGCGACTCCTGTGCTCTGAGTGAAGACGACAGTGCGGACGGCATAAGCTTTGCACGTGTGCGGACAAAACTTGACCCCCCCTAAAAGAGTAATATTTCTACTGCACCACCCTGGTTTCCTTTCACTGGGCCTCCTCAGATGAACCTCCAAGTTGATGATGGAGCTGGTGTGGTGGAGTACTTCCTTACATTTTTTGACCAAAAGCTCATTGACCCAAAAAACGCTTGTGTGCAGCGAAACCCACTTTCTGTTACATCGTGCTATTATTATTTTTTCCTAGTACACTACGCATTTATTGCGCAAATTACAAGCGCCAATGTGTTTTTTAAACATACCTAAATCGTTTTCATGAATAAAAAGATACTGCATTTATAAAGTTCTTTAAAAATTTATTACCGTCGTAAAAAGGTAAATGCCCTTCGAATGAATCTTAGTTAATAAGAAAACCACTAGGAAAAATTATCCACTTCACAGATATTCATCTACATAAATGTTTCAAATTGCTATGCATACAATATGCCTGCACGAACACAAGCTGTATCTGCTGTCTTGCCAGAGAAAATTTCTAGTAAATAATTCCCTTCATGAGTGGCTTCTGAGAGACTAAGAACTACATTGCATGAGTGTCATCCTTCTAGAATTATTCCTTCTGGATGGCACTTGTAGGCTGGCAGTTGAAAGGAAAAGTGTGCCATAACATCTGCTCAGAAGCCACGAGTCCCTGTACTGTGAGCAGAGACTTGGGCTTATTTGCCACAGCAACATCACCACTCAATGAAAGTGTTTCTAAGGCAACAACAACCAGATGAAAACTATGTTTTATAAAAAATATTTCAGTTTTGCTGTGTGATATCGGTATTTATGTTCACTATTATTTGAGTCCTGCCTGTCTCCTAAAAGTTGACTGACATCTAATGGTTTAAATGCTTTAAAATGGTTTAAACAAAAATGGAGCCAAACAAAGCTCTACAACGTGTTAGGTGCAGCTTCCCACAAGCACGACCAACTGTACGTTGCTGCGATAAAAAAAAAAAAAAAAGACAGAGATGAGGAACCCCAGCCATGCCTAATAGGCCGTGCAATGTCACAGGAATATGGGATGTCACACGTGATGCTGCAACTATCTGGGTTAGCAATAATGGAAAAAAAAAAGGAAGCAACAGCACCACTATCCACTGGGTTGATGCATTAAAAACATTTATTATCTCATCAAAGCAAGTAACTACTCAGTCAGCCTTGCACTATTCAACAAAAGAAAACAGACCATGGGCAATAAAATCTGGTACAGTGCAAGCAGCTCATCTGTAGGTAGGTAAACACCAAAACTGAGTAACAAACTCATAAAAAACAAGTAGAAGCTTGCAGTAACAACTACAAAAATGACAAACAAAGGAAACAAAGCAATAATCTATAGACACCAATGGCTCTTGAATTCTGTCATGGATGAATATCTATGAGTTTGCAAAACGCTTTGAACACAGAGCTGCATGGTGTGTATTGCACTTCTTTTATGAACAACAAGATAAAGATCAAGCTAAAAGATAAAAAATATAGTCTTTGTGAGTGCTGCACATTGCATTCATGGAAGCCCGTGGGGTGCAGAGCCTCCCATCACGAAATTATCGGTTAAATGTGGCTTTCAGACTGATTGTATTTAAAGCAAGAGTAGCCTTATACCTCTCTAGTAAGGCACACAACAGTTATTAATCTTGCAAATATTCATAACATTACCAATGCACACCACCTAATCTACTCTAAGTTGCCTTGTAAAAAGCAAGAAAGTTGCCTGCAGCATTCGGATGTTTTATAATCATTGTTACCACTCAATTAAACATCAAGACATCTAGCCAGCAGAGCTTTCTACTTGAACTGAACACCACACCCCACCAGTACAGAGACTAGGCTACACTACTGCATAATGCATCTCTGCATGATGTAGTGTATTATTGCAAGGTTTACAGATCGGAAACGCTGGTCCACAAAGACAATAAATATTGGTGTTTCAACAGGGGTTTCAATAAGTGGAATGTGCACACATTGAGTATACATTCAGATTCAGGAGGCTGACATAGCATAAGGTTGAAGACCGAATGTCTGACTTGCTAGAGGACTACCACTGTCGTCATAAGAAAGTACAGTAGAACCCCGCTGTTACGTTCCCGGGTGCTGCGTTTTCCCGGCTGTTACGTCGTTTTCGGCCGGTCCCGGCACAGCTCCCATAGAACCCAATGCATTGCTAACCCCGCTGTTACGTCGCAACTGTGGGACCGTTCCCGCATCATACGTTGCGAACTGCCACACCGCGCCGGCCCGAGCGGCCATTTTGACTTTTCATGTAGCTTGGCTTGGTTGCTTGACGATGGCATTGGCCGCCCAAAGTGCTGGGGGCGACATTTATTACGTATTTTCGGTTTCCGCCAGCAAAAGTATGGCCTTTGATATCCGCTTTTGCTATCTAAAGATGATGTCTATGACGCGTTGCGGCCCTAAAATTCGTTTTGGCTCATAGATGTTCCGTATAAAGTCCAAGGGCGGTAACGCCGTCGCCGCGCGCCGTATGCTTTCTTTCGCGCGCGAGACGCAGTCGTCGGCTCCCCTCGCAGGCTTTCACTCGCACATACAGCATACGTCGCCGCGCGCCGTATGCTGTATGTGCGAGTGGAAGCTTGCGAGGGAAGCCGCGTGGCCATATGCTGAATGTGCGAGTGAGTGAAAGCGTGCGAGGGGTGCTGACGACCGCGTCTCGCGCGCGAAAGAAAAGCAGAGAGGCAGCGCGCCTCCTTCCGTTGCGCTCGAGGCACCAGCGAGGGAGCGAGGGGGGGGGGGGGGGGGAGCGGGCAGCGTTGTGCTCTGGCATCATACTGCGCGGCGGCGCGCGCGCAGTCCCGCGGGCCCTATCTTGAAAGCGATCTGCGTGGGGGTAGATTCTACGCAGTGTAGGTGCGTCGGCGGCTCGTGGCTTTGTGCGTGCTGCGTGTTCTCGGCGCTCAGTTAGGGTTGAAGCGATAGACAACAGCATGAAGGTCACTTCGCTCGCTTCTGCAGCGGCGCTTAACTGCGCGTGTCCGCGCTCATCGAGTGTGATGTGTTCATGTTTGCCTGTGGGCGCTGACACTATGTTTGTTAATTAGTTAATAACCGAATGTTTACAAGTTTATACAGACGATAAAACTACTATTCTTACTTTGTATAGCTCACCGCAATCGATACTCCGGCTGTCGGGCGAAACTACTTTTTGTCGCACGTAAGAATTAAAATAATATTGTGTGCAGTTCAACACTACTCCCATTTCTCAATTTTTCCTGTTTCCTGGCTCTTGCATTTCCCGGGTCTTACGTTTTTTTTTTACGGTCCCGTGAAAAACGTAACAGCGGGGTTCTACTGTATATTATTTTACATCATTTTCTAAGCCTGTGGGACTCGTTTTTAAGTGCCATATTTCAGGGCAGTTCACATACTTGAGAGAATGAGCATAGAAAATATAGAATCTATTTAAGTGCGAGCTTGGGAGAGCCCTGAGCTTTTAAACCAGAGGCTTTTTAGCTGCATCACTGAATGTACTTGCACTAAGGCCACTTGGGGAATAGCAAGAGAGTCAAGCAGATGTTCGACAGTCCATAGCAGTGTTAGCTTTACCACCACTGCATGCAGCAACCAGAAAGCAGTATTCTCATGAACTTCCCAGCATCTTTACAGTGGCTGCTAATGCCCTTCAACTGCAATTAAAATGGCCTATATCTGCGAATACATTTTGTAAGGATGAGGAAAGCAAAACATTTTGGGGAAAAATCTATGTCCTTGTTTGGGCTGGATGGAGTATTCGTGTTGCCATGACATTTCTTCAGCTGCAGCTGTCTAACTTAAATGAGGTGGGTTACACAGCCACCCTTAGTTCAAGCACTAACCATCTGACAAATACAAGTGCAACGGTAAGCCAGTCAGATCAACATGCAATGTGCTACTGAGCAATTATGCAACAGGACGTGCTAAACTTCATGAGTGCAGCAAAGAACAATGTGCTTATTTGTGTAACAAAAGCTGGGAAGCGACATGACTTAGCAAAAAAAAAAATTATGGGTGCAGAATAAAGGGGGGGCACAAGTCATCAGACACGAGCAACTCACAAACGACAAAAAAGGTCACAGAAACAAGGCACCTAGAAAAGTTGTGCTCGATATACTAGGTGAAAACTTTTGCACTTGTGTGGCTATTCAAGTTTTGAAGCCAAGTTCAAAGTTACAGAAGAACAGTCCTCTATTTGAGTTTTTAGTGTGACGATTCCCAATCAATATATAAAAGATGACCACCGAAAGCCAGGATGGCTTTTAGAACTGCAGTATAGTTCACAAGCATAATTGCTTCACTGACGGGCATGAGGTGCTGCTTGCCCTGTGCACCAAAAACAGCGAGGCGCATCCAGCACTGATGGTTGTCACCGCAATGCTACAACCGACACACAGCAGCTGTTGACCATGGGACTACTACAAGGGGTAGTTGATACATCACTGGCATGTTCTGATCTGCTCATCGTTGACAGAAAACTAAGCTTGTAGATAATTGATGCACCACTGTGACATGAAGGCTCTAAGCATACCAGCCAGTGAAGGCTGCTGCGGGCACCTATTATTTGATGTTTTACTTTTTATTCTACAATGTGCAGCATTATTTGGTTCGAAGTGAATTTGACTGATATCTTCAATGTTCACTAACTTTTACCGAACTTCCCTTGAGTTGTTTCACAAAAATGTATGAGAAGCTTGCCAATTTACATATAATGAATATCTTCAGCTAACATGCTAAGCAGGTATTGTATTGTAAGCAGCACTGCTTCTGAAATATACCAATATAATGTGCCGTATCCTACTTTTGCCTGCGTTTATACTGAATAAGGGTGATGTTATAATAGTCCGAGGCACTTTATCCCTAGCATCACGCATTACGGTATTAGTTTATTCACCTTTTGATATCTCAAATGAAACAAGGAGTGGTTAATGAGTGCCACTACATACAAGTATGCTCACATGTCTAAAATTATTTCACTAAAAGTTGAAAAATGTGCAAAGTATGGATCTCTGGGAAAGTGAAGAGGACTTAAGCAAGATTTCACCTTTATGAACTCAACTGAAAACCTAGGAACTGAACAAAGAACCTTAGAAGAGATGTGCTAGTGAAGGCATATACCGAAATACCAGAAGACCAATGAAAGAGCAGCAGCACTGGAGACGGCACACTGTGAACAATTTATGATGCACGAAAAGTGTTCTTGCATTTCACAACTCTTCTCTCGAAAAATAAAAGATGCAAGAATGGTGACAGTGCAAAGTGATGATGAAAAGTAATGACTGCCACTACTGACATTCTCGCACCAGCAATTTGATAGAATGCAGTTGGTGATTGCACGAGTTTGTACACTTACGTTAAATGCAAGTACCACCAAGATGTTGTCAATAGCAGTGCTGCTTGCACTATGCTAACTCTTTGCAATATGCATTGCACTGTGCTTCACTGAATTTTGTATTTTAAATAATAGCAAGAACTATTTGGTAGAGAAAGAGGTCAAGAACAAGAAAAGAAAGCACAGGGAAGCAACCAACTAGGCAATTGACACTTCCATCCTAATGCTTGTGCATCATTTAATGACCTTGATGCTGCAAACCAATTATAGAACTGAAGAAAAAAAAACAATAAACACTACCTTCAACTATGCCACATCAGGTGAGCAAACAATGTTCTTTGATCCACACAACTGCACTAGGTGCCTTGTTATCTAGGATAGCAAAATAATAAAGCGCAGGAAAAAAGAACACAACAGTGCATGATTTAACATAAAACACAGCTCCAACATGCATTACTTCTACCTCTTGCGAAGGCAAATTGAACACATGTGTACTAAGCTCATACATCATACACCAACATTTTAGAGGATGCGAAATAAATGGATCTATATACCTTAATATTAAAACCAAATCCTATATCAGCTAACTCTATAATCACGCTGATACAGATGCATCTGAGGCTGAATACATACACCAATTCCTAAAGCTATACTGAAGCCAATTCCTGCACCAAATATTTCCTTCCACATTCAGTGAAAGATACAATCTGTTTCAAGCTTACCTGGCTTGCCTCACGGTACTATAGACGAGTCAAAAATAAATACAGTAGTATGATACTGCTTTGCCACTTAAGAAATTGTTGTTAACGTTATCTGTTAATTTCAGTGAAACAGACAAAAGATTGGGGGAGCTTCTGAGTACTTAGAGAAGCACTCTGCTCTCTCTTCATGCTTCATGCTGTTTATGTGATAGTGCTGGCATCGTGATAAGATGCACCCCTCAGCCACTCTTCATGGCTTTGCTCATTGAGAAACAAGAGCCTTTTCATGGTTTTAGAAAGCATTAACAGAGTTTTGATGCTTCTGCATGTGCTTCTACCTGCGCCTGGAATCTATACCTGCAAAGCATGCACTCAACAGGACAAAGAAGAGCTAATGCTTTAAGGCATTGTGCTGGCTGTCCCAAAACAACTGGTATCCAGGGATTAAACAACCAAACTGAAACACTGCACACTAAGAAGCAGCCTGATGATAAAGCTTGAACTAGTGGTAGGTAGGACGCGATTACAAGCAACAGCCTGAAGGCTAGACAAGGACAACAATAAAGTCAAAGATGAGGATAGTGTTATCCTCATCTCCTTCGTTGTCTTAGTCTAGTCTTCATGCTCATCTTTGACTTTCTTCTTGTCCTTGTCTAGCGTTCATGCTGTTAAGTGGTAATCCCCTCACATTACGTATAACAGGTAAAGCGCTGTTCTCAGAAAAAACAAAACAGGGAGGCAGAAGACTGTCTAAACATAAAAGAGCGATCTTGAGGACTAAAGCAGTGACTGCGCCTTCTGGTGGCCCCTTCTCATTCACAACGAATAAGTGTGCCACGTGTCACAAGCGGCACACGGAGGCACCGCCGGCGGTACAAAAGTCGAGCCTGTGGCCCAGCTCGGAGGCGTACTGAAAGATTACCTCACACGGTGGCGGGGCACTGCGGTAGCTGGGCACAATCTTGAAGGTGACGCTGCCCCGTGCATCCCTCTGCATGGTGACAAGGACAAGAAAGTTGTCAGCCGGGAGGTCGCACTGGGAGGAGCTACAGAAAGCTCCCTTCCACAACAGGTAAACACAAAGGTAGCATGGGAGTCCACTGGAACTTACCAGAAGCTACGCTAAGCATATCGTAAATGCTTGTTAATTGAACTTCACAGACACACGAAGAACATTCAAAGTGAATAAAATTTGCACGAGAACTATAACAACCCACATACAATAAAACAAAGTTAATAATGCCCGCACTTATGGACAGCTTTCTGTGGCTATGCAGGCCAAATCAGAACACTGCAGCACATATGTGAGACCTCCGCTGCATATAGTACCGAGTTTGATTGCTGCTCTTAAAATTTATAATAAACTAAAAATGTAAGTTCATATGTAAGTTCACATATTTACTTTTAGCTTTTACATTAAAATTATATGCTTGTGCGTGTTTGTGCTCGCCCAAAACCCAAACATGTTAAAATAATGCATGCACTTAACTCTTTTCTTACCATGGCACTAGGCATCGATCACCGGTGACCGAAGTTTTCGAGCGCCTATTTAAAAAACAAACGGTACCTTCCTGGTCTCGTAGCGCCATCTCGGTGATTGTATACAAAGTAGAGTTTCTGCTTCTGCGCGGTTCACATTTTTACTGCGCGGTGGGGATTTTTAAAGGGCGCGCGAGCTCAAAGGTTGAGGCACACTTAAGCAGTGTGATGGCGTCGGCATGCGGTACCGCACGCGCTCGAAAGAAAGCAGTTTCGCTTCATTCCAACGATCCTAGAAGCAATCTTTTGGACTTTTCGAGCAGTGATGACTCGGACATCGATGTCGCATTGTCGGAGTTTAGTTCGGATGAGGAAACTTCAGTAGATCAGCCGGGAACATCAGCTGTTACCCGCCGGCAAGTTTAATTTTCACCTTCCGTTTTGTTTATTGATATCTACAGCCGGTTCAATTGCCCTGTTGATGTCCAAACTATTACTTTCTTTATTTATGGTGTGTCCATTTCATTTGGACAAGACGTGCTGCCACCAGTTTCAGCCCCAGAGAGATCCGTGCATTGGCCTCGGAATGACACTCCATAGGGGTCCGAAGTGGCTGGCGAGAGCTCGCAATTTTTTTTGCCTGTCCTTTATGGCGGAGGTTGTTCATGCTATATGTATAAACACCAACAAATATGCATAGCGCATATCCTTGACAAACTGATGTAGAATTTTTTTTTCTTTGAGGATATAAGTCTGTCATTAAGAAAGTTTGCCGTGAATTTCATTAATTATTTATTTGGTAATTTATTACTTATGTTGTAATTACTGTTTCTTTACCGAAATGTAGTTTTGAAATGTGCATTTAGTACTCGTGTTTTTGTATATAATATTATGCTGTAAATTAATCCTCTTCTTGAAAAAAAATCGTAAGTAGGACTAACCAAGTACTTGAATTTTTCACTATGCATCATGTAATTTTTCTTAACTCAAAGAGTACTTTATTTATGGGTATAATTCTGTAAAGAAATGTTGCCAAGGAATATATTAACAATTTGTATGTTTTGGAATTTCTCAAAAAAAATTTTTGCCAGAGATGTTACTTGCCGAATTTTTTTTTTTTGAAAATTTTGGGTGTTCTTTGTTTAAGAATATTTTTATTTTTTGTATTTTTAAAAATAAATATTATTTGAAAGCATATTCATTTACATTCACTTTTATATACTGCATGACACTGTAAACTTATTGGCTGTTGCACAAAAAATTCCTAACTCAAACATACAAAAAACAGCCAATTTCCCCGTGGTAGGTCTCGGGCAACATAGCAGCAGCCACACCTCTCGCCTAGCCATGAATTCGCTGTTTTTTTCGGCAGTGCATTATGCTCACGACAAATGAATGGAGCCACAAGCTTTCATTCTCTTCCATCTAATTTTACCTTAAGTCTGAACAATAAAGCATTCCTTTTTTAAAGATTGCATCGTGAATTCCAGTGGTCCTAAACATAATGAGATTCATCGTCACTGAAACATCACATCACGAGAACTGGCATGATCAAATGAGCGATTTTCTTTGTTTCAAAACATGCCAAATTAGAGTAATATACTATGTAATATATTTCATCCTGTTGTCTATTGTTTTATTTGCTTTTTATAATGCAAAACAGGCAGTATTACTAAAGAATATTTTGCTAAAAGCTGTGCTTTTGGCCACCGTGGCTGGGGAATCGAAACTATAAGCAATACTATCAGATTAGATGACATTCTAATACAGTCGAACTTTGTTAAAACACAGTTGCACCGAACACGAAAATACCTTCCTTATATGCTATATCCATTATAAGTATATGTGCAGATATCAGCGAGAAAAAAAAAATCACGATCAGATCTATGCGAAAGAAACACAAGAGGGTGTCTCGGAGGGGCCAGAGTAAAGGGTCTCCTGCGAATCTTGACGACTCGTAGACATTTTGTCGTGCCAATATGACACAGGGAAACAACAATAAATTGCATACATGCGCTCTGCACCACCACAAATACACCGGTGTTATCAAGCGGGATCGGCCCATTGGCTTGCCGACCGTGATGCAACCAAGCCAAGCCGCTGGCCAAAACGTGCACGCCCCCGACAGATTTCTTAGACATGAAGGTGACTGTATATGGATGCATACTACACTACTATGGCCACCAGTCTCACCTGTGCATATGATCTCACGTTTGAGCGCCAAAAAGGTCTACGAGTGTGAACATATTTGCGGCAAGCTTCCCACAACAGCTTGTCACCAGCCGGTTGGCCGCAGTGCTGAGGGCACTTTGTTGGGAGTCGGCAACCGAAGTAGCAGTTTTATGCCAATCGTCATGGTGGCAACATTGTTCATGACTGCCATGTTTGCAGCATTGCATGCATGATTCATGCCCAAAGCACCGTGTGGCGTTTGAATATCGGCTATATTGCCGTCATACATTGGTGCTAGGGGTAGGTGGCAGTGCCGCAGGAATCATGCAGGTTCTAAAGATCAGCTGCCGGAGAAGTCGTTCAGTGACTGCATGACTTTTTTGCTACCAGGATATATATTTTGAGGCACATGCAAGCAAAAATTTGCTGCGCTATAACCGATAGTGCGTCGATTTCATTATAGCAGGAGAAAACTTAGTTGAAATAAAGCATGCCGAATGAAATTTTATATTTACTTTGTTATATACGATAATTGGTTATGTTCATGTTCATTATATCGAGGTTCGAAAGTACAAGCACAGAAGCTCTGTCCATATAGCTTTGCCTGCATAGCCAGACAAAATTGTCCTTGAGTAAAGTAGTTCAATGAATAGGAACTCACACAAGAGCTCTTGCTTCTTGACAAGAGAAAATACTGATCATCACATACTTTGTTTTCCCATTAAAAACAATCGCTGTCACGCTCAGAACATTCCTGGGAGCACAGACATGGCAGAAAGAATATGATGTGGCTACTTGAAAAGTGACAAAGTGCACAAAAATCAGTGCTACCGCGATGTATGATAACAGCATACTTGGAGTACTAGGAGTGGACAGCACTCAGAGTAACCTTTAACCATTGAGTTATCGTGGCTCACCTTAAAAGCACCGATTTGTCTTTTCTCTCATTATCTTTTCTTTCCGCCACTATCCTCGTCACACACTCTCCTCTCGCACAAAGCTATGCAACGAGAACCAAGAAAAGGCCATCAACTGAGCAACATGGGGTGCTAACAAAGAAATAAGCTTGCTTGGCCTTGCCCATCTGCACAGGAGCAACATGGCGACCCCATCATGTCACCAGAAATGCACAAAGAGAGGAGCTGAGGGAAAGAATAGATAGGCAGCATCTGGGCACGCATAACAAACGTTTGCCTGGTTGTCACTGCTAACGTGGTGAACTGGACAGCAAAGGGTCTATCGCCATTCTCATCCACCGGATGACTTCAGCATGCAGTGGGTTGTGTGCTGGCCAGAGGCTCTTTGATGTTACCTGGTTGTGCTGGCATGCCGAGTTTCTACCCGTGAACATATTTCCTGCTTTGTGGATGACATTTGTGAATTTCCATTAACTAATCAATGTCGTGCCCTAGAATGAAGGATGCTGACACTTACGAGCATTCTCTGCAAACTCTCCACAGTTTGGTTGGCAACGCTGATGCCGTTGATTTCACGTATTTCGTCCCCGACATGTAGAGTGGCTGCAATGCAAGAAAATAAGAATTGAAGAGCATCACCCACAATCTGCAGCTATTTCAAATGCTGCTTCTCTGATTGATTTCAAGCACCAGAAAACTTCGCAAAAGCCAAGGCTGTTACTGACCGGCAATGGCAGAGAAACGCCTAATGGCCAATGTTATCCGACATTGTAGCCAGACATGTTTCTTATCTCAATAATAGAATTGTCATCGTGGCCTTACAGTGGAGTGAGGATGCATATAAACACAAGAAATCCAGGTATGTAAAAATGGCAAGAAGCTTTCACCATAGTGAAGGCAAGCTAGCTGTTCAGTAAACTAAATAAAACCTACTAAAATACTGAACACAAAAAATCATTCAATGCAAGCGTTGTTAGATAAGTAAGGTTTCTGACATGGCATTATAATACTGCAAAGTATATGAATAGATAGCAACACTTTGCAAAGTAATCAGTATGTGTCAAGTTTCCATCGGAAGTGATGCTGAGCTTAGTTCAGCAGCTGTTTTCGGTAAGTGTGTGACAACTTCTCAGAAGAATGGATTGCGATGAATTTTGTGCATTGTTTAAAACATTGTTTGAAAATAATTGAATGGCTGAGCCGATAAAACAGAAGTTCAGTGGGGCCTCTACAACAGTGTTAGTGTTCACTTTTAGATTAATGAATTAAAATGTGGCTGGACATCACCCAAAGATGAAGTGCGCCTGTGACGTCAAGTTGAAGTTACCATGCCAAGAATGGTTGGAAAAATCTGTCTTATCGATGACAAAGAAATGTGGCTGTAGTGACACCACAGCAAGAAGTTTATGGAATGAACAACTGCCGTCTTTTGCCAAATACTATCAAAGTGCAGGAAGCGCTTTGCAGGTCACAAGGAACAGTGCATTATTGACAGACTTCGTGAGCATTGCAGAGCAGTATACAAGCATGATCAGGCAACAGGCACCTCGCAGACCAATGTCGCGGGTGTTATTGAATACCCGTAGGCGTTATTGCAGGCCAAAATCTTGAGAAGATCTGCAATGCACAAGTAGGGAAACTTGTGACGCATTCTATACGGAACTAAAAGATGAAAAATAAGCTAATAAGGCATTAGTGACACTCTCTATCAAGGAGTACAGGTACAGTCGAGTCTCGATAATTCGAACTCGAAGGGGCCCGAAAATTAGTTCGAATTAAAAGAAGTTCAAATTAACGGAAGGACGTGTTTTTGAAGTATTCTAGCACCATAGCAAGATGAACCAATGGTGTGAGTCATGAAATTTCGCGGCGCGCATAGCGAGTTGCTCTCACGCCGGCCAACGCTCGGTTCCCGATAATGGCAGAAAACGAAACTTCAGAGAGCGGACGGCGCCGACATGGCAAGGGGCACGCACGCGCGGCCGTTTTCTGCCGTTATCGGGAAGCGAGCGTTTGCCGGCGTGGGTGCCGACGCCGCTGGTCCACCCGGCCAGGCGCCAGCTTAGGCCGCTCCCTGAAGTTTCGTTTTCTGCTGTTATCGGGAAGCGAGCGTTTGGTGGCGTGGACAGTTCGTTGGCAGGACTGGGCCTCCGCCGCTGCATGAAGGGGTCTCTCCAATGCTTTTACTCTATGGCGGTGTTGGAGCAATGCCGGTCGGAGGCGCCGCCGCGTTATTTGGCGGGCTGCTGAGAGCATTGTCGGGCCGCGGTATGTTCGAATTAACCGTCGCAAATGCTTTTGCGTTCGAATTACAGAGCGTTTTCGCCCATTGAAATATACATAACTTTGACGGGACCAGAGGGTCAGTTCGAATAAACCAACAGTTCGAATAAAGCGTGCTCGAATTAACGAGATTTGACTGTATTATAACAAAGTGAGCCATGTGTAAACTGGCAGAGGGAGGCAGGAGGCGGAAAGGAGGAAACAACGAAAAAATGCGTTCCGCTATCAGACCTACCACGTTATCGGCCGTGGTAGCCGTTTGCGGGGCCCCTGGGCGAGGCTCATCAAAAACCGACGTGCGACTACGTTTAAACTCGTTGAACGAATTTTTGACGGTTGCCATCGAAGGAAAAGACTCACCGTAGACGGCATCCAGTCGCTCTGTGATTTCGCTGCGCGATTTCCCTTCCAAAAACAAGAATCGAATCACCGACCGATATTGCTCTTTTTACATTTTTTTAACGGACACACGAAAAATCACCTGCTTCCTCTTCCTCAAGCGGCCAAAAACAAAACTGCGAGCCCGATTCGACTGGACCTTTGCATGTGTCCCTCTAAGAGAGCGTACTCAACGTCAGTATATGTCTCATGCGATAGCGTCGCGATCTCGCGGTGAGGCTAAGTACTTATCGGACCGCCCTCGTATGACTAGTTTCATCTTTTGAGTAAACAGTCAGTTGCAGTCAATGCCCTTGTCCTCATTGGGTCTTTCTTATCATCCTTTCTGGCACTGTCATTGTGCATTCTATAAATCAACCCCAACTAGCCCGCCTGCCTGCTTTTGTGGTGAATAACCACACGCCGGTGCTGATACAATAGCCTCGCAAGATGGAGCAGCGCAACTAACCGATCTTAGAGGCTCTGCTGCTATGAAAACTCAGCACGATGATGGACAGAGTTGGTAAGCCCTGTTCTGGACTGACACTTTTCAACATGGTAGAAACAATGAAAAGGAGAGGAAGGTCTTGAGAGTACGGTAGTGCAAGTACTTGAGTAACAATAACTCTACTTATATAAGAAACATACAAAAAGCTTTTTTCCCTGAAAAAATCTCAAGGAAATGCCATTCCTTTAAGCATCTGACATGTTCCACAGCTTCAACAAAGCACGTTGCAGGGTCCCTTTAAGTCCATACGTATTCACACATAAGCAAATGAATGAGCAAGATGTTCAATCTTGTAGTTACGCATGTTAGTGCTGCCTGTACTGTTCTCACCTTGCCTGTGAATCATGCCACCATGCATGATGCGAGCCACAATACACCGTCCGTCCTCGTCCAGCTTCAGGGTGATGCCCTGTACACAAGTACACACAATGCATGACAAAACTTAACAGGTATTCTTAGTGCCTCTCACTAAAGGAAGTTATGCAAGCTGCAATAATGTTATATAGGCAATTAAGTAGGTTAATAAATGCCCTAGATGAGAAAAAAGATGCCGGTCATTGTTAACATGCTTATGTTTATTTCAGACAAACAGGGTGTGGACAACCGTGACAAGACATTTATAGATGAAAAAACATGCACACCCAAGTGGGCATAGTATAAAGGAACAAGGCATAAAGAGGGAATAGAGTGGGTCATTCCCCCCCCCCTATTTTTATTAGTATCATTAATACAACTGCTACTACAGTGGAATCTCGATGATCAAATCTGACAGGGTCACGAAAAATATTCTTATTAGCCGAAATTTGTATCATCGAAACACAATTAAATCTAGCTAAATTAAAGAGTCAGAGGTGAACTTACTCAGGCACACTTACGTAAAAAAGCATTTAGAGTATAGATCACTTATAACGTAACCGTTTATAGTGCAGAACTGGCTACAATGCGGCCTTTTCCGATTCCCGTTTACCCTCCCATAGAACTCCATGTATACGCATACAGCTTATAGTGCAGCCGCGTGAGACGAAATGCCAGTTATAATGCGGCTTCCGCTGGAAAATCTCGCGAACAAGGGCGGTTGCGAGCATGCTTTGAACGAGGTGCGCCCACCGATGGCAGAGGAGATCAACGAGGGCGATGCGGAGGAGGAGCATGAGACGTGGAGCATGAGTCCAAGGGCGATAAAATCGTCGCCGCACGCCGTATGTGCTGAAAGCGCGCGAGGGATGCGCGCATTCGCGGAGAGCGAATGCACAGCGGAAAGCAAACACGTCTTCCGTCGCGCAAAAGGCCGTGGGGGTGTGGGAGTGAGGGAGGGGGGGGGCAACGCTGTGCTGTGTATCTTGCAACCAGGTGCAAGGGTAACTGGCGATGCAATCTCCCATGCGAAAGGAACAAAGCGGGAAGGCAACACGGGAGGGAGGGAGGGAGGGAGGGGGGGGGGCTTCTACTTTGCCAACAAATGCGTTCTTGTACTTTGCGCCTGTAATGCAGTGATTTGGGTTTGTTGGTATGACATCGTGAGGCTTATAGCGCATGAAAAGAGGAACCAGACCAGACCTGTCTGAGAAACGCATGTCCACAAAGAAACACCAGGACCCGTATGTTGAATGTGCGGGAGCAATCATTTACAACCTTCCTTTAATGTGTGGAAAAAATTATGTGGGACAAAGCGGAAGGTGCCTCAATGAGCGTTTAAGGGAACACCGGTATAATGTAGCAGAAAAGCGGGGTGGGTTCCTCGACGCTCACTGCAGGCATTGCAAGTGGGCTGATGCCGGGGCGGATGATGGTGACCGCTCAACGTGTGCTCCAGCATACAGAGACTGCTCTATCGTGGGAAGAGCACGAGGAAGAATAACTCGCGAAATTATCGAAGCATAAATGATTGATAGGCTCGGGGACAACTGTATTTCGCAACCATCAATTGCCTTTTCCTGCAAAGAGCTAGCTTATCTGCGTAATGGTGTTTAAGGTATTTTTTGTAAACGGCGCATGTATGATGATGTATGCGAAACAGATGCGAAACAGTTGTATATATGTGTGGGTCCTTTGCTCGAAATAAGTATTGTTGCAAGTTAGCGCCTGTATGTGTCACCTCTTCATTCGTCCTTGTCTTTTCATGCGCTATAAGCCTCACTTTGCGCCTGTGCCGGCTGTCAGTGTTGTCGCGCGCACCATATCTTGAACGCGATCTCCACACGGCTCTGACCTTTGTATGCGCTATGCTTACGTGGCTCAGTTTTTGTTGAGGCGATAGACCGCACGAACCTTCGCTCACTGCGGCGGCCGTGCTTCCCCGGGGAAAAGCACAAAATCAACAAAAGCGCCACCGCTTCAAACTCTTTGCGCCCAGTCGCGGCCTCCACGCTGTCCGGCGCCGCGTCCATGCCTTCGCACCAAAAGAGAAAGGGAGAAAGCGCATGACTCCGTGCTGTTCTCTTTCGCGGCCGTCGGTGGGACGGCCTTTAAACCTATCAACTGACGCGGGTCGAAAGTCAATTAGTAACAACCGTTCTCTAGCACGTTGCAAAGTAATGGGGCTTGGCCGGGACCACAGAAAAATTCGTATCATCCGGAAATTCGTATTAGCCGTGATCGTATCATCGAGATTCCACTGTACTTAAATTACACGAAATTACCTGCTACACTATGAAAACATCTTCATGAACAAAGAGTCAAAGAGTATTTACCTGCACCATAAAAACACCTTTAAAGGGCCCCTCACCGGGCCACATAGCAAATCTTGGTTATAAGCAGGAAATTGTTACGTGCCCTCTACGGAGCGTTCTACCACAATAATTTTTTTAATTGGTTCGTTATTAGCAGAGATATAAATATTTGAAGTGTCGGCTAACCCATGCTTTCAGGAGGCGAGCTTCATTGCCAACATTGACACTCTTGCCACTTGCCCTGTCTAGCCTTTGCAAGCAAAATTCCATCCCTGTGTTCTCCCATACCGGTGCCGGAGGATCGCGTCACGTACACGTCATGGTCCCCGCCTTCTTTTTTTCTCGTGTTTTTGCCTCACGGTGCACTTCCAGTAACAGTCCCATGCATGAGGTGTTGCGTTTGTTTCGTTTCGCTCTGTGCATGATCTTGCAAGCTGTGCATGGGAACCCCTGCATTGGTGTCTGGCTGCGTCTGCAAACTGGATCTCTAAGTGAGCACACGCTTGGAGAGGCTGGCCAGCTCATGGATTCTTACTGTTATACACAGTGTCGTCGTACCACTGGCACTATACTAGTGGTATGAGAAGTCAGTACCACATGAACACTGAGGTAGACATGAGTGGATCAAAGAGCACGATCGCATGCTGGAATAGGGAGAAAATGCCACTGTTTCGCTGTCTGTGTGCGCGACTGCATGACGTGAGAACAAGCAGATGAAACGGAAGTACATCTCTTCTGCTATGACACGAAGTAAAACAAGGACACCCACACATTCGGTTTGTATGTTTCATTATTTCTCTAAATTTTAAACAATTTACTGAAGCAACAGGTCAAACAAATAACTGCTGTTGCCTTGAATAATTCTCAAAATAACATGTCACTGCGAGTGGCATCACAGCACTGAGAAATAAGTAGGCGCACTTTTGTATGTGACGTCGACTTTTCGGCAGGGAGCGTGGCGCCCGTGAAGACAAGGGAGCTCAGCATTTGGTTTAAAATTTCAGCTGCTTTTGCGGCGCGTAGCAGTCTAATACTTTGATGACATGATCGTTAGTGCGCAATGTATGCACTGCATTTGTCAGCTCAATACGATCAGACCTGGTGGGGAGCCCTTTAAGTAAATAAATTGTAGGGCTTTCTAAGAATCATTTCTGTCTGAATGCTATTACTGATAACCGTGACCTACGGAGTTGTGCAGGTCATGAAGAGTGCAGAATAGAAAGCCAGCGGTGTATAAGTGTAAAACACTATATGCCAAGAAAAGGGAAATGCAGCTGAGGGCAGCAGAGGCTTAGATGAAGTGATGATACCAGAAAATTTACAGACGTAGGATGGATTTGGCTGACACAATACACAGGAAACCTTAGCCCTGCAGCGAACATTACATAGGTGGATGATGATGAAATGCTAAGGCAGCTACAAAAGTGTAATCTAATGTTTAGAATGAATGAAAGCTGGGCAAGTAGGTAAGTACTTATGGTTCGAAAAGTTACGCATAGAAAACAGATGTTAATTGTGTTATTGTTCTTCCTCTTGTATCCGTGTTTTCTATGCCTAAATTTTCCAACCTTGCCCTGCCTGACGTATAGTCAGTGACAGCCTGAAAGAATGTCATGACAAGTACACCACTGAGCGACTCGGAGAATTAGTATAGATCTGTGCCAACCAAATATGTTTGCTCATTTCCATGATGTCACCGTGAAGGTGAACTTCAATCTGTATCCGCATCTCGGGAACAATGTTCTGGAGTGTGGATGCACAAAGGGCAGAGGCAGTGCAGCTTTGTGGCTGTAGGTTGTACTGAACACTTGGGCCGTCACCGACTAATTAGTGTGTTTGCCTGTGGTGACCCATCGAGCCTGCTCAAGAACAGATACCAAGAGATCAGAAGAGGGAAAGGGTACCATACCATTGGCTCATCAGTGTTCTTCTGGAACTGGACGAGGCGCACGCGGGTGACCTGTTCCATGTCGCCGGCCTCGCTGCCACCTGCCTCCTGGTTGCCGTTGAGAAAGGGTGTCAGCGGTGGTGGTGTCACCCGAATCGCCTCCTCGCTGTACACCTCGTGCGCAACCACATCGTGAGCTTGAAGCAGTGCCTGCAGGTGAACACAAGGGCAAAAGCGTGGCATGCATTAGGTTTTGTTTAAAGCACAGAATCTGAATCCAGGGGACATATTACGTAAAGATTTTAAAAAGTTTTCCACTCTTTTTGTCCTTCATTCCTTTTAT
Source organism: Dermacentor silvarum (assembly GCF_013339745.2). NCBI lineage: Eukaryota > Metazoa > Arthropoda > Arachnida > Ixodida > Ixodidae > Dermacentor > Dermacentor silvarum. Next base: position 120,820,007 of record NC_051155.1, read on the forward strand.
AAACAGATGGATAGCACCATAGAGTTTGTCACTGTTACACCTAGAGAGTAATCTGGCGCCACCGTCTATGCGAGTTACTTAAAGGGCGCTGTGCCGTCATGGGAATGACGGGATATGTGTCTGCAGGGCTTGTGGGGGCTGGTGTTGTACGAGGCTTCGTCTAAAACGTGGATATGGCTACACAAATAATGTGTTCTTAAAACAAAATCTACATAAAAAGGCTTTCATTCACCCGTATTGCATCTCTTAATAAAGTTTACTCACCTACAATGCAGAATCAACCAAAGAAAAGCAAGAACAGACGACAAGTTGTTCTAAAGCGAGCGAGAATCATGTCGTCTGTCCTCCAACTTTGGCGGCCAGCTGATACTTTTTATGTTTCATATAATTGTACGTCCCATAATAAGTCCTCAAAATTAAACACAAGATATTTTTATGTAATAAGAAAGCTAAAACAGCTTTTTAGGTGCTGTTTCAGCAGGAAATTAATCATTGTGACAGACAAAATGGTGCTAGCCAGGCGCATCTTCAAGGCTGCCTGGCTCTCCGAGAACGATGCCAATCCGAAGTCACAAAATACCGGCATTCCCAAGCATACCACAGCGCAGCAGCGCCAGATTTCCCTCTGGGTAATATAGTGGGAAACGCACAGGTGGCCTTAGTTTCGCAGAGGGGCAAAGAAAAAGAAAACACACACAAGGAGAGAAGCATCCCTTTTTAAATGAAATCATTTGCATACCTATCAAGAGTAAGACACAAGTATCGCCACGTGATGGAAGTTCCAATTAGGTCTACCGTTGTTCAGCATTTTCTTTTTTTTCACTGCAGATGATTTTATAGAGGCAGTGAAACAAAGGAAAAATCATTGAACAGGTACAACAATTTGCTCTGAAGTAAGAACGTTTTATGACTGCCAGGTGGACAAGAGCCAGCCAATCCTGACAGCCAAACAGAAAACGCAATGGCAACTGTCAAGGTGGCTAAACTGCTATGAGCCCCTGTTTGATACAATCCGTCCATTAGGAAGTATTCAAGTGAACACCAATGCTTTCCAATTGTATTTAAGGGCCCCATGCAGGCAGAAACCACAGACAGTAATATCAATGGCTAGACATAAGTGACAAAATATTTACAGCATTCCTCAACACTTACAAAAAAAGAAAATTAAACACAAACTGCTCTAAGCACATGGTCATTTAATATTCTATTCAATAAAGTAAAGCGCAATGTCTCACTGGCTACCAGTGACACCAACTTGGCTATTTGTGTTACTAAATTTAGCTACATTTTTGCACTGTTCAGCAGGAGAAAATCTTCTGTGGGCAGTGGGTGTTCTTGTGATTTTCAGGTCATGTTAGCATTAATTTTGGCAGTAAAACAAATCATCATTTTTTGACAACGCATCATGCTTCATATGTTGCAAGCACACAGTTTATACACATCCTATAGGAATGAACGAGTTACCATCATCACCAAATTATACCGTGCTTTACATTCCCTCCTTTTCATGTGTTTCTTTAACAAGAGGTTCAGCAGTTTCGGTAGCTCAAAAGGTTAAGATTTAAGAGCAATTTCACTTCTTGCTACTTTTGTGGACACCAGAATTTCGAATTTTATGAGAATTTCGCCTTCCATGAATGGTATCACTGAAGTATGTGAGACATTTAAGAAAGAATGGCTACAGTAGCACATGCTTTGAGAGTGGTTACTTAACCTTTCCCATGTAACACTGGACAAACAGTTTTTGTTTTGCAAAGCCGAACTTCTTGCAAAACACAGGGCAATAGACTTTAGCAGTTCATGGTCATATATCCAAAATAAATTCTCGCTAGTATTCGTTGTCTTCCATTATCGTATATGTTCACTGAGGAAAAGTGTTTCCTTTCTTTTTTCCTGGTGTTGCCATTCCCAGTTAAATTCTATGTAGACATAAAATTTAAATGCTGAATTAATTTCTTATCGTAGCTTAATTTAGTGGCTCTTACTGCGGGCTTTAGCACTTGCTGAAACGTTGACTGGCGGTTTTCCTAATCTTTACTCGGCGACACTGCTGACTACACATACGAGAAGATTACGCTTATTTTGAAAACACTGCATTTGTAAGCAATTGATAATGCACCTCGTTTCTATGATGCCACAGCATATGCCAAGGTGCTCTTAATGATCCAACGTATCACATGTGAATTGCTCATGATATCATGCAGGATAAGCCAATTACACCGACAGAGGTGTCATGGTCTGGGAACTCAACTCTCGTTCAGCCGCCTATGCAACAAGACCTAGGGCTGCACCAAACTACTACAGAAACAAAATGAACTGAGAAAAAAGATCACACCTCAGTGGCGTATTCGCCCCCCGAAGCACCCTTTTTTTTTTTTCTTGCAGACAAACACCGCGATCGCGCGATTTAAAATTACTTGCAAAAGCATACCTCAAGTGACACTGCTGGCTCTTGTTCTCACACAGTGTTCTAAATAGCACGGGTCACTATCTGACGAGCAAAGATTGCACCCAAGAGCCCTACTTTCTGCGATCTTCCGTTATCTGTAAGAGGAGCGGAAAAGTTTACCTAAGAGCTCGGCGTCGAGCGTCGTGACGGCGCCTAAAATCCCGCCTCTGAGAGCGTTTTCCCTGTTGGACTGGTACGTCCACGAAGGAGGAAAAGCCGCGATTACGCAAAAAGTCGAAGATTCTCGCGTGACAAAACGATTAACCTTGTGCGGCAACATCCCGCACAGCAGTTTCGCGGCGACAAGTTCTAGTTTCGGCAGCACCGATAACAAAGTGTCCAAAGAACGGTGCCTTAAAACTGACGGCACTCCCGTTTCGTCGCCGTAGAATATTGAAACAAGTCAGAGATCCATTTCTAAAACCGATCCTAAGCGACATCATATATCACTTACACCAGGAAGGAAAATACCTGCTATCCTACCTCGGGCTGTCAATGAGCGGCGGCACAGATGGTATCCGAAGCAGCTGTGCCGGCAATTTGCGCCGAGGTCCTTGTCACACCGACCGTCTTAAATTATGCATTACAGGGTTAAAATTAACATCGGAACTTTCGACAGGCCGATCAAGACCTCTGCACGCGTTGAAATGTAAAATGCACTTCGCAGCTAATAAAACAAGTCAATCACTGCGAATCACTGCAGTACGCAAACTGAGCTTGACACGGCTTGGCTTGGCTCAATAGTTGGCTTTGTGTCTAGCTAGCGCACAGTGTTGTGAAACTGAAATGGAAGTCTTCTGAGAACTGCGCAAAGATTTCGTTTGACCGCGAGAGCGCGGCTAAATTCAAAACACCTGGTTTGAGTGAACATTATCAGAAGCGAAAAAAATCTGTCATAGGAGAGTGCAGCACGGGTGAGGTAGCAGTTATTTGCCTCAATGCGCTTGGTTATTCTTCTTATACTTTTCTGATTTCGTCCTAAGTGAGACTTAGTCCAAAGTCGATAAAAGTATTGACGCTTGCAAAATAGTAGCGCTCATCCTGTCATCTTTTCTTGCTTGTCTTCTCTTTTCCTTTACACTCAACCTGAATAGCGCTAAAATCTAGGCAAGGTCATGCCATAACAACTTACCTAATCTGCCACCCTTGCAAATAGGACGTGTGCTATGCGGGGGTGTTCTAGTTTTCCGACGAGACGACTGTTGGTCGTCCTTTAGTGATATTTCTGTCACACACTGCTTGTACCGCGATGACCAATAAGCACTTACAGAGCATGACGTTTAGGGTGCCTCGATGTCCTCCTCCCCCGGAGCGGCGGGGAGGTGGAGATCGAGGTTCCCTACTGACGTTGTTAGAAAAAAATTTCACGTATCGCTCGCGCGAACCCCCCCCCCCCCCCCCCCCCCCCCACACACACACACACACACACATACACACAAAAGGAAGAAGAGAGAGAGAGAAGAAAGTGCATGTTCTACAACACGCATTTTTTTCTTCTTTTTTCATACTAATTTTGAACAAGAACACCACGCACTAACTGGACGCGTAATGAAGACAGACACAGCGCTGCGTTCTCGCGCCTACTGTTGGAGGTAGCGTAATCAAGTGGCGGAGGCAACTCTATAAACGTTGGTCGGAGGCGCGTTGAAGCCATGTTGAAGAGAGAGGCGACACGAAGCACACGAGCGTTGCTGCATCCCCCCCTCCTAACGAAGCCGCGGTGGTGACTTCGAAAATACATAAACTTTGTAAACCCATTCTGACAGAAGCTGGCATACTTCCGCCAGCACAGACACACGAGGTATACGGTATAGCTAACGCCAGTCAGTCAGTATTCCAAACATCACTATAGTGGTAACAAGTAACAAGTTGGGAGGTTTAATTAATATACTCTCGCCCGGAAACCAAAAGTCTTAACGATCACCAAATGATTAATGACTTGGGAAACTTTTCGCGGAGCTTTCGCGCGGGCACACAGTTTCGTACTGATCGAGTGAGTGAGTGCGACAGCTGTTGCGCACTGAGCAACCACAAATTGGGCAGCCCGTATTTCCTAGCTGCAGATAAAAAAATGAACACGCACCACGTTCGAGCCGCAGTTTGTAGAAGGCGATTAAGCACGCGTCGCCTCGAAGCAAACTCCTCGCCAGCGAAAATGCATTGGAATTGTTAGGAACCCGCCAGTGATAATTTAAGGTGCAGTCTAAGAAAACTGCGCTCCCCTCGACCTCACCCACACACACACACACACACACACACACACACTTCGGAGTCTGGCTTTGCTGTACTTACCATTTGCTTCTGACAAGTCCCTAATCGCAATAAATAATAAAAAAATAAATGGTAAGAACTAAAGAAATGGTGCTCCAGACAGATTAATGCATGCAGCACGTGAAGCGAGGAAATTAAAAGTGAAATTTCGCATTCAAGCAAAGTGAAAAATAAGAATAAACCGAAGTTTAGAATCAAGAAAAAGCCGAGCGAAAAGCCGAAGCCGGAGGAAGACTATACAGGAACAGAGAAGAGAAAGCAGAATCAGTAAACTTAGGAGCGGGGAACTCTTTAAAAAAAAAAAAAAAGGAATAAGAATATGAAATGACAGCTATCGCGTCGTACAGACACGTGCAGTGCCCTGTATACGTCGGCCTCAGTGCGACCTCGTTCTGAGAGCATAGAACCCGACCGCATATCTCGGGAAGTCCATGTTTCATCCACGTCTGCCAGCAAGCCAGATTTATGGAGACGCCGTTGCACCCACTCGTTTTATAGCTAACTCCCTTCTTTCCCGTGAAGTAGCCAGTGAAACAAAGAAAACATGTATAATACGAAAAAAAAAATTTTTTTTTCAGCCTATGTTTCGGCCAAGCCATTATTATGACTTATTTCTTTTGTTCAAGTAGCTCGCCTCGGAGCATACGAACTGCTTTTCCTCAAACACCGTGGGACCTACTACGTTCCGGAATTGTGTTCTCGGATGTAGTCGCTTATACAGAAAATAAAACATAAACCAATTGCACGAGATTTTACAAGTCATGAAGTACTACTTCGTGGAGAAAGAAACTGTTTCGATCGATAAAATTCGGATAAATGCGCCGTTGGTTTCAAACCGTAAATAACGGCGTACAGCACCGCAAGGTAATCGACTTTTTGTTTTAGAAATTGTAGTGCTCCGTGTGTGCTTCATGTGCCTTTGATTGTACATCCGCCAAATCACTTTCGGCATCGGTCTATATATTTTTTTATCTATGCGAAAGATAGCGACGTTGATACAGCGCGCCGCACACGACCATACGAGGAAAGCCCACATTCGGGAGTAAAATTATACAGTAAGTTTCTTGCGTGTTCTCTTAAAAAAATTCCGTGGCGATTTAGCGGTAAATTCGAAAGAAATGCGTTAGCATTACGTCGCACCTCTTAGAGGTCCCGGATCCATAATTTAAACCGCGTTCACCACATTGCAAAGTGATGCAGCTCACTCAACACACGCCCTGCCTCTACGGTGGTCCAGAAACAATAAACTTAAATCTGAATCTGTATGCCCACTTGACGTCATCCGTATTTTATATCACACGCATCACCCCTTCGGCGGCCAATATTTCCGACCTCTCAAATCTCACCTCCATACAGCGAACGCTCCAACTTATCGACACAGGGTCACAACTCGTGCGGAATGCAGTTGTGAGTCGAGTCCAGTCGCCTCGCTCGTTCTGTCTTCTTTTCGTGGTCGGTTTTTAGCTACGTATGAACTAGCCCAGCAACCCATTTTACTATGATATTTACATGTTCTCTTACAGCTAGGAGTTTTAATAAAATAAAATAAAAATGTATTACATGGGCAGTTCACAAAAGATTAGATGTCCATTTTGTGCAGCATGCACAAAGCAGCGCGGCCAACTTCAAGAATCCAACGAAGAAGAATAACTGGCAGAGGGGTATCGCGGTAAACCACTGCATTGGCTCACAGGGCACCACCAATATCACCTCGTGCTTAGCAGTACATAATTTAAACTCGGCGCAACATTTAGTTCTCCCGGACACGTTCTTTGCCCATGGGCTAACACTGCCAGTGCATCTGGCACTGCGAAGGCACCTTTAAAATTCCTTAGACACAGTGGTCTCAATGAGACGCTTTAGTTTGTTGAGTATTGTGGTGTGTTTTGAAAATGTTGCGCATCGGTGACACTGCACTGTGCATGCAATTACATTTTTCATGATACCCATCTGTAGTATAGCATACGCTATAGGCATGCCGCCTGGCAAACCTCTCCGTGATTCATTATAGAGCAAGCCCCACCCTCCCCCTCGTTCTCTTTCTCTCTTGTTACAGGTGGAAAACGACAGCGTTAACAGCCAAAGAAGGCGGCACTCAAAGGCTTCCGTAAAATAATCCATATTTCAGGTAAGCTTATAACATGGGCGCGAGTCTACGTCGCGTAGGTCTCAAACACTCGGCAAGAGAGACGTTAGCACCCCACAATGCTGGAAGGGGGAATTTTCGGCGATGCTAAGCTGTCACACACTTGCCACGTGTAGAGTAGAGAGTTTTAGACTAGGGGGGCGCAAGCGTTGGCTCTCCCTATAACTCGTGGGGCCGCGGTACTGCGCATGTGCAGAGGGGTCTCTCTCTAAATCTAAAACTCTCTAATATCGAACCATGCAGGCTTAGCGAGAGCGACGGAAGGCTTCTTTGGAAGGATACAAAATTAATGCCAACGCTTCGCGCCCGTCTCGGGACGACTGATTCGCTTTTTTTCGGAAAAGAGTCCGGAGTATATATATAAAGAGAGAGAGAGAGAGAGCGAAGACATTATTTTCTTCCAACAGCCTCACTTTAATAGTTCCGTTTATCTGTGTCTGTCAGGCGCGCTCGCAAGTACAAAGACATACGTCGAAAGTAAATAGAAAACAAATTACAGTAATTAAAAAAAAGGAAAAGAAGTAGAACGAAGGCTGAGCTAGCTTTAAGCCTGAGGGACTAAGCCTAAGTCGCCGATTTTTGCAGCGATGGTTTGGAGAGGGGGCGCACGTAGCTTCATTCGGGATGAAGAAAAAAAATAAATCTTCCATAACTCTTTGTGAAAAATACGGACTTAGGCGTATACGTGTAAAAAAAAAAAAGAAGTACAGCTAAAGCGCGACATGACTAATTGAATCGGTGATTATTGAATAGCGTTACGCGCCTCACCTTTCGACTCATTTTTTTTTTTTTTTTTGCTGAGTGCAGGAAGTTTTTTTTTTTATGTTCAGTGTATACAGTTTTTTTTTTTTTACTTTTCTATCACCTTGAAATAGCATATATAACAATCCTGGCAAACGCTAAAAGATATTTAAAAAAACGCTGATGAAAGCCATTTTTGAACATTGCGCGCACGAAAACAGTAAATGAACAGATGATATGGCAGAGCGAAGGTTGAAGGCACCCTGTCCCGTGGCCATAAATGTATAACGAGAAAGCCGGTGCTAAAGGGAATGAAGCCGCATCGTTGATGCGCACCCGATGGACATAGACGAGTAAATTCCCATATGCGCTGACATCGAAGTTAGCTTACTTGGCCGTGTCTTAATGAACGGATTCCTCTAAGTCAAAGAACGGAAATGACAAGCCGTCCTGGTCGAAAACCTCGAGCACACCAACCAAACACTATTTTAGGCTTTCGCCAAATTTATCAAACTTGGCAGCTGCTCTGGAAAGCTGGCTTTTCCCAAGTACAATCATGTCGTATGCCGAAGACGTTCGCGAATACCGTTTCTCGGAACGTGACAGCGACGACGGATTACAGACTAAACAACTTAAGGCGCTTCATCCGCCAGCACTTTAGTACTAGTTTGCGGGATATATGTATACGCTGTCGAAATGTTCTTTGCGCCATCGAATATTTCGCAATTGCGGAGTCCAGATTGCTGAGGCTGATGCGAACGCGATGACAGCGCTGACGACCTGAGAGACAGACGGCATAAAAAGTCCACACTACGCGTCGCCACTCAGTTCCTACGACGCTAAAGTGCAGGCATCCAAGTGGAGTACGTCTTTCGAAAGAAATATATGCTCATCATGGGCAGTAGCACCACAGACTCGGTTATTATTGCGATAGCAATTACATGGACACTCCTGGCGCATTTCTGCCGTCGCCGTGATGTTCCGTTTAAAGCCGAAGGACGACAACATCGTCGCCGCGCGCCGCATGCTTTATGTGCGAGTGAAAGCGTGCGAGGGTGAGCTGACGATGGTGGCTCAATCTAGCGCGTGCAAGGGAGGAAAGTGGGGAGGAAGCGCGCCGTCTTCCGTCGCGCGCAGGGCACCGGGGTGAGGGGAGGAAGGGGGCGTTCTACTCGGGCGGCGGCTGCGTATGACGCGGCCGCGCGTGCCCTATCTTGAAAGCGATCTGCGATGGGGACAGAGCGCGCCGAGTGCTGATAGTTTCGTGTGCGCTGTGTTCTTGACGCTTAGTTTGCGTTGGAGCGAGAGGCAGCACGAAGGCCCATTCGTTCGCTGCTGCTGGCACGCTTTCTCACTTCAGCGCTTTGACAGCGAGCGCGCGCGGTCATGGATTGAGCTGTGTTCATGTTTGCTTGTGCGCGCGTGACACCATGTTTGTTAAAATAGTTTGTAGGCGAATGTTCACACGTTTATACGGTCGATAAAACTACTATCCTTACTTCGTATAGCTGTCTACTAATTTGCTACAGAAAGCAATGTTTCACCTTTGGGGCTTAATTAACTGCGACGTTTTGCCTGCGCTGAGAAACACGTCTCGCGTATAAATGATGAAAAAAGAGGAGCGCGTATTTTGCCAGCTTATGGCGCTTTTGATCACTTATGGGCAGCATGCAGCAGCAAGACTGGCACACTGCTCTGCAATCCATCCTGCTGGGACTTACATGCTTTTTGCTGTTTAGCATGAAAGAATGGACGATAACCCTTGAGGTTACGTTTTGGTAGTATCGTTTTGCACCCGTAACAACTTTTATATGTTTTTTCTTCCTTTTATCGGAAGAGTAACGGAGTGGAACAGCCTCATCAGCAATGTAGCGCTTTACAAAATACACTGACCTCTTAACTCATCTTCTATCTTAAAAACCATTTGAATACATATATGTTGCTATATGATATAAATAAATAAATAAATAAATAAATAAATAAATAAATAAATAAATAAATAAATAAATAAATAAATAAATAAATAAATAAATAAATAGCGCGTTCACACATCATATCCTAATTTAATTTGCTGCTACGCTATCCCACCCTGCTGAAATTGCCAGTCAGGGAGTTGCAGTGCAAACAAACAAACAAACAAACAAACAAACAAACAAACAAACAAACAAACAAACAAACAAACAAACAAACAAACAAACAAACAAACAAGGAAGCAAACAACCAAACGTTGTTGCCTAGGCAGGCGAAAGCAGCAGTTTTCAAAATACCATTACCTCTCCAAATACAGTAAATAAAGCTGTTTAACATGACACCTTGTCAGTTTGAGTAAGCGATGCGCAAAGCCACAAAAGAATTTCTGCGCTTCTTGAGATGCACCAGCCTGTATGACCACTTGCGATGAACTGAACGATGAACGCTTCACGTACCCGTGCGAAGCTGGAGCTCTTCTGCCCCTTCTCTTTACAGTTTCCTTCGCCCGTTCCCTAGTGCAGGGTAGCCAACCGAGCCTAGCCTGGTTAACCTCCCTGACTTTCCCTTTGGACTTCTCTCTCTCGCTCTCTTTACCTATTGTTTCGTGCATAGTAAAGCATGTAGCCCACGTCAAGATTAAGACTTCCACAATTCTACTACTATGCTTCTACTTCTACAATCCAAATGTACGCATCGAACGTGTTCTGACAGTTTGCTTGGCGCAGCTGAAAATATAAAGAGCCCTGAGTAGCCTTGAGTTATATTATTTCGCCACGATAATTTGATCCCGATGACGGCACTTTGGTGTGAAGCGATGTTAATTAAGGCATCTATTAAGGACAGACGCCATCGTATGACTCCATTGATGAACTTCAAATCTTTCTCGCTTCCGATGCATTTCGCAGCTTTGTTATAGATCATATCTTTTTCTTTTTTTTTCTAGAGAGCAACCAGTCTTCCATCTGTCTCGAATTTACTCTCAACAACGCCACACATGTAATTTCTGCCCGGAAATGGTTAACGAAGATGGCGGCAAAAACGCCGTCGCGCTGAGGCGTTCTGTGGAGCACCGCAGACGCCCCGCGCAATTGCAAGAAATGCAATCATGTCGCTTGCACGTGGTTGCCTCGAGGGCCCGCGGAACTGCGCATAACTCGCACCGGGGCAATTTGTCGGCTGGTGATGTGGCAGCCGAGCTTATTATGTGCGCGGTCATTGCTGACTGAACGTCGGCAGCCCGGACAACGGACACACAAAGCATGACGCACACAAAGCATGACGCACACAAAAACCGCAGCTGGGACGAACCGTGAACATGCGCATTTCCGTGCAAGGAAATTTTTGCCGTCATTGAGTTAGCGCGTAGATTTAACTCTTTTATTCATAATCTGTTTTTCTTTTCGAAATACTGACATTCATATCGACCAGTCATACGTAACGAAGGCGCTTCCATTAGTTCTTTGAGCTGTAACTAAGGCAATGGTAATAACCACTGAATATACCTATCGCGGTCAGGTGTGTGAATGTTGATTGTGAAGCTGTACATCTTGCAGTATGTTATGACTATTATTAACACGAAAGAAGGAGAGTGTAGCTTACATATATGACGAAGCCCGTAATACGATCTGCTCCTTGGCAGAACTGTGTTCGCAGGCTCGGACAACTTGTATAGTCACACAATTTCGGCACCCAAGCTTGCTAAAAAAAACCATAGGTACACGTTACTCATGTGTTCAAATGTCAGAAATATGCCGCATGCGCCAAACTTAGTTATGCGGCTTTCTCACATACTTCAGAGTAACACTCATTCATTAAACAACGTTTTAACTACATACCTAATCTGGTGCGACCTGCATGGTCCTATGTATTGTAATGAACAGAGACACAGAGACAGCAACCGTTCCTAGATAGATAGATAGATAGATAGATAGATAGATAGATAGATAGATAGATAGATAGATAGATAGATAGATAGATAGATAGATAGATAGATAGATAGATAGATAGATAGATCCTTGGAGTTAATGGCACATACCCACTCTGGGGAATTGGCCAAGAACCGGGTAGTTTAAAATAACAATGAGAAAGGAGATGTATAAAATAATGCAAACACAAATGTGGGAATATATACGCATCTGAGAATGAATAATTAGAATATATCAAATCACTTGAATAGAATAAAGGAATAAATGATGACTAAAAAAAACGAAGTAGACAGCTAGTCATCAAATTTGTAAAAATATTTCGGAACCTAAGCCCTGATTTTGTCATCTAAATCTTTCTGACCCTGTAATGTAATTCTGGATGGCATCGACAACCTTCCTGTCGCTGTGCCCAAGGGTAGAGGCCCCAATGATAGTAAATTTTGAACATTTCATTCTAATCTAAGAAGGCGGAACGGTGTTTCTAAGGTTCTTTTTCGCAATTCAGAATATCTTTGACAGACAATGAGAAAGTGATCCAATGTTTCACCCGTTCCTGGGCCGGCTGTTCTATTTTCTGCTTCGTCGTCTTTTTCTCTCTGTGCGCGCCCGCAGACCGAGCGCCCGGGCCTAGGTGCGTCTTTTTCTTCATTACACTCGGCCACGCTGCTGAAGACAGCTCTGGCGGTTGTGAGGGCGCGCTGATGCTGGAAAATCGCTGCACGGTCATCGTCGGAAGTAGTCGTCGTTGAGACCGTCCAGCACGCAACCAGCTCCTCGGGGGGTCGGCACTGACTGTTGCGCTCTGGTCGTACGTCTCGTCGACGACAATCCTGTCGCAGTTCGGCACGTAGGGCTGGAGATCCTACACGATGAGCAGCCGCTCCACTCAGCCGTGGCGTGCCCCCTCGCAACGCTGCCGCAAACTGATCGACGCCCGCCGTTGCGTTCGAATCAGCCGCGACCGAAGAAAAACCGCGACCAATGCGCGACTGGTCTTTCGTGCGTCTCATCCGCGGTCCCGCGCGTCTTGTGCGTCTATCGCGTGGGGGCAGGTCTTTGATGATAATGCCCCCCAACTCGGCCAACGGCTGCGTAGACATGGAGAGTTGTGGCTCTGACGAGTCAGGAAGCATCTCCCTGCCATGATCCGTGGACTGGTCGGGCTCTCGGAGTGGTAGCGTCGGCGCCTCCATGCGCCCCTGCGTTGAAGTGGTCGAGAGCCGTTGCACTGAATGCCTTGGACCGAAAGTGGTCTTGGTCTCTGAAAGCGATGGTAGGGTGTCGGAAGCCGCCGCAGAGTCGAGGAGCCGTGGTGGTACAAATGGCTTTCGTTCTGGGTCTACAGCGAGGCAGGTGGCGGAGCAATCTGCCAAAACCTTCCCGGGTGCAGCTACAGCGGCAAGATGCTGCGGATTCCGAGCTATGCACGGTTTTCGTCGCAGCAGCTCAGCCGGCATGGAGTGCCGCGTGAAAGTAGCAGCGGTGACTTGCTGCGCGTTCAGAGGTTGTGGTGGAGCCAATGATGCTGGTTTGGGATCTGCCGCTCGGTGGTGACTCAAAGCGGGAGCGGTAGTCGCCGTGCGCTTCCCACCGTCTGCGATGGGGCCTGCGACGACACTCGAGGAGCCGGCTTCTGGGGCAGGGCAGGTTGCGGGCCTCCATGGCGAGGCGTTACTGGGCACGACTGGTGCGTCAGAGTGGTGCTCCTGAGAAGATCCGGTCTCAGAGCACTGCTGGCCGGGCTCGACGCAGGCATACGTGAGCGGGCGGAAAGCAGCGATCAGAGCTGCACTCCATTCAGGCCACGACCCAAGTTTAATGCCTGCGTAGTTGTCCCATGCCTTGGCGGCACCGCAGAGTCGTTTCGCGGCAACCAGCCATCTTGTGTGGTCTGGCCAGGCATGACGATCACCCAGGGCATTGATGTTTCGAACCCAAAGGATGACGTCGTCTTGAAAGCCGCAAAACGTCGGTATGTCCACGAACGCCGGCTGCAGGGAAGCGTGGACGGCGTTCCCAGGCAGGACGCAACCGCTGACGGATGCTAAGGCGGCTGTCATACTCTGGAGCTGTTGTGTCAGCTCGGCGATGGCGTGGACGAGGGCATCGGTATAACCCTGTCCGAGAGCCGCCGAGGAGGCTTCGACGCCATCCCCGGACGGTGCAGTAAGTACTTGCGACGGTGGTAGGGTGGCGGGCTCCATTCCGAAGGAAGCGTGGACGGCGTTCCTGGGAAGGAGGGACCTGGCACGCCGAGGAACCGTGCGAGGAACGCTTAAGGTGGAAACGCCTTAAGGCAGGTTCATTGTAGACTGCGCCATTGTAAAGGAAAGAACAGGAGACAGAGACACAGCACCCGTTCACTGGGCCGGCTGTTGATGATGATGATGATGATATCCTCAGCACATGGCTCGTACCCACTCCGGGGGATTGGCCAAGAATTGGGCACCTGAACTTTTAGGTACGGTTTTTGAAACTACTGTTACAGTGCAATTTAGTAAACAGAACAGACAGAATAATTTTCCTATACTACACTTTTTATAATATAAATGTCATGCTATATCTCTAGTTGTGAAAGTATGTATTTAAAATTTTATTCGTTTAGTTGATTGAATGAAATTACAAACGGCATCAAACACGTCCCTGTGGCTAAAGCCGAATACCGAGGCACCGAAAGAGAGTACTATTTCTGATGTTAAATTTACCCCTAATTTAGCGAGCGGAATTTCAAGAAGTCTTTTTCTTTGTAATTTATACCGGCGACATATTAAAAAGTAGTGTTCTATGGTTTCTATTTCTAGACAGAATGGACACAGCGGCGATATCGCCAGACCAGCCCTGTGTAAATATAGGTTTAATGGTGGGACACGGCAGCGTAATTTTGTGATTATTACTTCCGATTGTCTTGATGGACACCAATGTATTTTCCACGGAAATTTTAGGTGTTGAAATTCAGTCCATGATGTTATTGTTTCAATTATATCTCTAAGAATTGAAAAATTCTGATATCTGATCGCGGTTATTTGTGCCACCACTGGAAGGACCGATATTATTGGTCCATTCAGGGATGCTCGCGCTAATGAATCGGCCATTTCATTTAAATGTAATCCGCAGTGTCCTGGTACCCATAATAATTTTACAAGATTCAGCTGGGGGGGGAACTAATGTTAGAAACGTCTTTAGAGCCGGCGAATTTGTTGAAGCTGTAAGCGCAGAGCATACAGAAAGGGAATCTGTTATAATTGCCGCGCTGGATTCATGTAAAGGTAGTTTACGCAGTGCAAGAATCATTGCTAAGAGCTCAGCTTCAAATACGGGAGTAAAATCTGGCAGTCTCAAGGAGAATGACCAGCCAAGTGACATCGAGAAAATGCCCACACCCGCCTTATCGTCGTTCACAGAAGCGTCAGTGGCAATTATGTTAATTGTGTGTACGTGTGCAAGGTAATCTTGCAATAAATTATTTAATAACCTGACTGAATGAAACTTAGGGTTCTGTGGGAAAATTTCATCGAATTCAATCTTTAAATTCTGATTTGAGTCATACGATGGAATAACGTCTCGAATTTTTACCTTTAAACTGTCTAATTGTTTTTGTACAAAAATAATCTGTGGGGTGTGAAAACGTGGCCAATGAGCTAGAAAGAAGGAGTTTGGATCGTTTATAAATACATACTCGGATCGTCTAATTGGAAAACTGTAAAATTTTAGAAATGTTTGTATCGTTAAGATGCGGAATCTGCAGGGCAATGTTGGTAGGCGCGCTTCCTGATAAAGAACATTGTTTGCTACAAACCTAGGAAGTCCCAGGCACAGGCGCAGGGCTTCACGCTCCAAAAGGACCAGAGGCATAGTTTTATAAGCAGGGCTTCCTGAGAATAATACACAGCCGAATTCCAATATTGGACGCATGTACATTTTGTATATCATTATGAGGGCGTCCCTGCGTAGCCCATACTTTCGGTTGCTCAGTCTGCGTAGTAAACCTAAAGCACGCTGTGCTTTAGATGCTACATTTTCTATATGTGGACTCCAGTTGAGTTTTGCATCATAAATGATACCTAAATATTTAAGAGACTCAACCTGGGGAATTGGTTCTTGATTGTAAACTATAGAGACTGAAACCGGATCCGTTAGTGGGAACACCAATATTGCGCTTTTACTGACATTTAATGTCATGCAAATTGATTGAAGCCATACCTCAAGCATACTCAAGTATCTCTGCAATTTTTGGTATAAAGAATATATGTCGTTATCGGCCGCGAAGAATGCTATATCATCTGCATAAACGTAAACTCGCACGTCCTGATTGGCTTCAATGGAGCTCATTAATATGATAAATAATATTGGAGATAAAACTGCTCCTTGGGGGACACCACGAGTCTGTTTGAATTTAGAGGAAGAGCAGCCATCCTTAAAGCAATAAAATTCTCTTGATCTCAAAAATTCTGCCAACCACGCAATAATATATTTTGGGACATTATGATTCCGTAGTACATTCAGTAAAACTGTATGTTCCACGGAGTCATATGCTTTAGCTATGTCTAATGTCACTAAAGCAGAATATTGTCTTCTTTTTCTAGCGAGTTGTATGCGGCTCTCTAAATCAGCATGGGCACACCATATAGAGCAGTCAGCTCTGAAGCCTATTTGATTTGGATTCAATATTAAATTATCCGACATCCAGACAGTAATTCTGTAATGTAGAATCCTCTCTATGATTTATTTGGCCGGCTGTTCTATTCTCTGCCTCGTCGTCTTCCTCTCTCGGTGCGCGCCCGCAGTCCGAGCGCTCGAGCCTAGGTGCGTCTTTTTCTTCATTACAATATATATATTCGGTCCACCGACCGACTAAAACTGTGCGGTAAATAAACCTAGGTCCTCATTTATTTATATATATTTATTTATATATCTTTTATAAATTTTTGTGCATGACGCGAACTCTGGCCAATGAACATTAACTTTAAAAACACAGTCGTCATATCCTTTCACAGGCATGCTAATTGCTCATTTTTCAATTACTCCTATAAATCCACTTTTCTGCCGCGCGCATATGAATATAAGTATTGAGGCATCCTTTCACTCCAAGGCTATCCTGGTTAGAACATATTCTAACAACTTGCAACAAAGCACTAAAAAAACTTCGTTACCTGACCCGAACCCTACGTGTTGCCCCTAAAGAAACTAAACTCATTACATGTAAAATACTTGTAAGACCTACTCTTGTATATGCGGCTACCATATGGAACCCTTACAAAATTTCGTACAATCCGAAAATTTACTCTGTTCAGAAAAAGGCGGTTAGTTTCATATACCACCGCTACGACAGAATCTTCTCGCCGTCATCTCATCTACATATGCTTGGTTTAACCCCTCTTTCCCACCGTCGTCACATTAATTCCCTGAAACTTCTGCACTCTTTATTTTACTCTCCATATTATGCCTCCCCTAAAACATAGCTGACCCGTGCAAAGCCCCTAATCACGAGAAACAGCAATCAGTTAGACTTATTGGTCTTTTTTGCTCGCACCAACACTTTCAAATACAGTTTCTTTCCTAGGACTATTGACCTCTGTAATGATCTGCCTGGTTCCATCCGTTGTTTACCCCATAAAGAATTTGGGGGTGCTATTCAGAACTCCCTTTAACCATGTTTTCACATATGCTTCTTTTTATTGTGTTTTGTATTTGCCACATTGTATTCATCCACTCCTGCAATAGCTCTTCTGGCCTGCAGTATTTGTCAAAAATAACATATATATATATATATATATATATATATATATATATATATGTGTGTGTGTGTGTGTGTGTGTGTGTGTGTGTGTGTGTGTGTGTGTGTGTGTGTGTGTGTGTGTGTGTGTGTGTGTGTGTGTGTGTGTGTGTGTGTGTGTGTGTGTGTGTGTGTGTGTGTGTGTGTGTGTGTGTGTGTGTGTGTGTGTGTGTGTGTGTGTGTGTGTGTGTTGTGAGCGCTCTTTGTGCATATCGTCGTCTTCATTTGTACATACGACTCAATATCATCTTTTGGCTCGGGTGGTGCTTCCTCTCTATCTCGGGCGGCTGCTCGAAAGTAAAGGCACCGCATCGGTCGACGTCTCGTGGTGGAGTGTGCTTCGATTCCCACATCCTTTCCCCGCAGGGGCGTCTGCGCAAGCAGGCGTTTGGTGAGTTGCGCCACCACGTACCCGAGCACACGAGGGTTGGACCCTCCCGCGTCTGACCGTGCGCGGCTTAGCCGTGTCCGGGGAAAAGGGGATCCTGGGGGTTGAGCCGACGCTGAGTGTTTGGACCTTTAAGGCCCCTCAGCGGAGGCAACACACCCCTTTGGCCTCGGCTTCACGTAGACGGCACCCCCGGACAGACCCACCCGGGGGAAATCGGTAGTTGCCTTTTCCTGTCTCTCTCTCTCCATCCTTCGTCTTTCTCTCTCTCTTTCCATCTCTCCTGTCTTCTCCTCTCTTCCTCTCATTTCCGACTTTACAGGCAGCAAGGGTTAACCTGGTGTATTCTATCCAACCTAGGATATTTATATTAGGTTATAGTAGCTACGTACAGCTGGCGTCTGCGTCTCCTTCGGGTGTCGTAGCGTCCCCTTGTTGGGCTCGGTGGTGGGCGGCTGGCCTAGCTGCCGAAAACAAAAAAGTATTTCTGGCTTTAAGTACCTTTCCCCGACTACCTGATCGCCCTCTTTCGAAAAGAGGACGCACCGAAGAAACTCAATTTTTTGTCCAACGCAAGGAATCCTTCCCATGCTACCATGTTATACATAGCAAATGCGCCGAAAAGACAGTCAGAACCCTTTCACCTTTCACCGTTGCAAAAGTTCTCACAGATGTGCTGGGTCCCGGATACAAAATCACTAAAATGGCTAGCGGCGACCTACTGCTTGAAGTACGCGACAAACTACAACATGAAAAGATTTCAAATCTCCTTGCTTTTGGTGATGTTGAAATCACGGTAACCCCACATCGCTCAATGAACACATGCAGAGGTGTGGTATCCGATGATGATCTCATGAATCTGAGCGAAGAAGAACTAGTTGAAGGATGGAAGGAACAGGATGTCATCAAAGTGCAAAGAATAATGATCAAACGTGACAACAAAGAAATCCGTACAAAACATCTCATTCTCACCTTTGCGACGAGTGTACTGCCCGACTCTCTCGAAACTGGTTACACAAAGACACGAGTAAGACCATACATTCCAAATCCACGCAGATGTTTCAAATGTCAGAGATTTGGCCATGGCTCGCAAAGCTGCCGCGGCCGGCTTACTTGCGCAAAATGTGGCAAACAAGAACACGCTTCCGACAACTGCACTGACACGCTCCACTGCGCAAACTGCGACGGTGAGCATGCCTCTTATTCCCGATCATGCCCTACGTGGAAGAAGGAAAAAGATATCATTACCTTGAAAGTGAAAGAGAATATCTCATTTCAAGAAGCGCGGAAACGCGTTTCCTTCCTGCATACCGCAGGGTATGCTGGTGCAGCGCGAAAGGGGGCAACGCTGCAGCAGACTCCGGCATCGGCCCGGTCCACAAAGAGTGTGACCGTGGCTGCGCCACAAGCCCCCCAGGCGACAGCAGCCAGCGCTGCTGCGCCGTCTCTGAAGGAGGGCCCATCGACCTCTGGGTTGGTGGCCTCCAAGGCCCTGCTTTTCGAGGCAAGGCCCACCCCAAAAACACCCCCCTCGCTTGAGCGGAAGTCCAGCGGCTCTCTGGAGTCGATGGACACAACCCCAAGCCAGGCGGCGCATTCAGCGCCTCCGGAGCGACGCGATTCTCGCGACCGCTCCAAGAAAGACAAACTCCGGATTACGGGGCCTGGAAAGGCTCCATAAGCCAACTAGACTCGTCTCTTGACACACAGCCCAAAAACACAAACAATATGGATACACAAATATTACACTGGAACGTGAGAGGCCTAATGCACAACCTCGATGACATTAAAGAACTTTTACACCAATACAATCCAAAGGTGCTGTGTGTTCAGGAGACACATCTTAAACCTACACAAACAAACTTTCTCCAGCAATACGTTATTTTCCGGAAAGACCGGGACGAGGCTGTTACAGCCTCAGGTGGTGTAGCTATAATAGCTGACAGAGGTGTTGCATGTCGGAAATTGCAACTCCAAACCCCTCTTGAAGCAGTTGCTGCCCAAGCAGTGCTATTCAATAAACTAGTCACCATCGCGTCTATATACATCCCCCCAACTTATCAACTGTCTAGAACAACATTTCAAAGCTTTATTGATGAACTCCATCACCCTTACATAGTCGTTGGTGATCTAAACGCACATAGTACACTGTGGGGCGACTCTCGCTGTGACGCGAGAGGACGACTAATAGAAAACTTTCTACTCTCTTCAAATGCCTGCTTGCTTAACAAAAAAGAACCAACATTCTACAGCCCTACACACAAAACATTTTCTTCCATAGACATAAGCATAGCGTCCAGTACAATTGTGCCATATCTGAAGTGGGATGCTATTAATAACCCTTATGGAAGTGATCACTTCCCCATCGTACTAAGCCTTACAAAACAAGCTGAGTGCTCTACACATGTTCCTAGATGGAAAGTCGACTCAGCCGACTGGATGCGGTTTCGTGAAGCAACACATTTGCCCTGGGACGATGTCTGTGCACTTGGTATTGACGATGCAGTAGCATATTTTACAGCGTTTATTATTGATGCTGCATCAGTATGTATACCCCAAACAAATGGGTCGCCATCGAAACGACGTATTCCATGGTGGAATGAGGAGTGTAGGGAAGCCCGGAAAAAGCAAAACAAGGCCTGGAATCTCCTTCGTAACTCCCCAACCGCAGAAAACCTAATTAACTTCAAGGCGATTAAGTCACAAGGTAGAAGAACACGCCGACGTGCTAAACGGGAAAGTTGGGAAAAATACATAAGCAACATCAATTCTTATACAGACGAACGCAAAGCCTGGAACAGGGTAAACAAAATAAAAGGCCGCGAAACTCATCCTCTACCTTTAGTAAACACACAAGGAGACACTCTTGAGGACCAGGCTAATTGTCTAGGAGCACATTTCGAGCATATTTCCAGTACATCCCATTACACAGACACATTTGTAAAATACCAGCGACAAGCAGAGCGACAGCCGCTGAGTCGGAAAGACACAGCCAATGCAGCATACAATCGTCCATTTAGCATGGCGGAGTTTCAGGCTTCACTGAATTGTTGTAACGATTCTGCTCCAGGAAGTGACAGAATACTATATAAAATGATAAAACACTTACACCCTGAAACCCACAAAACACTATTGTCACTCTTTAACACCATGTTCTCTGCCGGCTACATTCCGACTGCATGGAAAGAAGCAATCGTAATTCCTATCCTCAAAGATGGCAAGGAACCTTCTTCGGCCAGTAGCTATAGGCCTATAGCTCTGACAAGTTGTATATGCAAGCTCTTCGAGAAAATGATTAACCGGCGCCTCATACATTTTCTTGAAAGCAACAAAATACTCGATCCCTTACAGTGCGGTTTCAGAGAAGGTGTGTCCACAACAGATCACCTTGTTCGCATTGAATCTTATATTAGAGATGCTTTTATACATAAGCAGTTTTGCCTCTCAATATTTCTGGACCTAGAAAAGGCTTACGATACGACATGGCGCTACGGAATTCTTCGAGATCTTTCGTCGATGGGTGTCCGTGGCAACATGCTAAACACAATCGAAAGTTATCTGTCTAACCGCACATTTCGTGTAAGAGTGGGTAACGCTCTTTCTAGGCCCTTCACCCAAGAGACCGGTGTGCCGCAAGGGGGTGTGCTTAGTTGCACGCTATTTATTGTAAAAATGAACGGCCTGCATACAGCCATCCCACGCACTATGTTTTATTCCGTTTATGTCGATGATGTGCAGATAGCCTTTAAGTCATGTAATATTGCCATCTGTGAACGACAAATACAGCTGGGAATAAACAGATTGTCTAAATGGGCAGATTAAAATGGTTTCAAAGTTAATTCACAGAAGAGTACTTGCGTACTCTTTACAAACAAGAGAGGTGTAACGCCAGACCCAACTATTGAAATAAAAGGAGATACGCTCTCTGTAAGGAGCGAGCATAAGTTTCTAGGAATCATTTTAGATTCCAAGCTGACGTTTATTCCTCATCTTAAGTACTTGAGGACAAACTGCCTGAAGACAATGAACCTCCTAAAGCTTCTATCGCGCACAACATAGGGCAGTGATCGAAAGTGTCTCTTAAACTTGTATAACAGTCTTGTCCTTTCACGCTTTGATTACGGGTCTATAATTTATAATTCCGCAACGCCAAGTGCATTAAAAATCCTAGACCCCGTTCACCACTTGGGCATCCGTCTCGCGACTGGTGCTTTCAGGACAAGTCCAATCCAGAGCCTCTACGTAGAGTCGAATAAGTGGTCGCTTCATCTGCAGCGGTCATACAGCAGTTTTACATATTTTCTGAAAGTACAAGCAAATATTGAACATCCGTCTTATTCAACAATAAACGATGTGACTGCTGCCACACTCTTCTTCCACAATCGACCTGCAGCGAGAAAGCCGTTCTCTTTGCTTGTGAGGAATCTTAGTGAGGAAATGGGTGTTCCGCTGCTTGATCATCGTCCTATGGCGCCAGCGGAACTGTTACCTCCGTGGCAGTGGCAGCTCATAGATTGTGACATATCATTTATAGAAGTTACGAAACACGCGCCAGAGGCACACATTAAAATGCATTTCCGAGAACTCCAATCTAAATACTCGTGTACAGAGTTTTACACAGACGCTTCCAAGTCACATGCCGGGGTATCTTATGCAGCCATCGGTCCATCCTTTTCGGAATCCGGTGTACTGCACCCGGAGACAAGTATCTTTACGGCTGAGGCCTATGCACTATTATCGGCTGTAAAGTATATAATGAGATCAAAACTTCAAAAAACTATCATATTTACAGACTCCCAAAGTGTCGTGAAAGCATTGAAGTCACTCTGTAAACACAAAAACCCTGTACTTAATGAGCTCCATTCCGTCCTGTGTAAAGCATATATCTCTAACCAGCATGTGATTATATGCTGGGTGCCGGGCCACAGAGGCATTGAGGGTAATGTTTGAGCAGACCAAATGGCCACATCAGTTACATCTCAGGCGTTACATCTCCCTACAGCTGCTGTTCCCGCAACAGATTTGAAGCCTTTCCTGCGAAAGAAACTGCGAAGCCACTGGCAACGCTTATGGGACGCGGAAAGAAATAATAAGCTTCACTTGATAAAACCACAGTTAGGCTTCTGGCCCCCCATAACGAAAACACGACGAGCTGATGTCCTGTTCTGTCGCCTAAGAATAGGACATACATATGGCACCCACAATTTTTTGCTTACTGGTGATGAACCACCAACCTGTGGTAGATGTGGTGAGAGGCT
>NC_051155.1:120843028-120920567 GCF_013339745.2 Dermacentor silvarum
CAGAATCAACCAAGAAAAGCAAGAACAGACGACAAGTTGTTCTAAAGCGAGCGAGATCATGTCGTCTGTCCTCCAATTTGGCGGCCAGCTGATACTTTTTATGTTTCATATAATTGTACATCCCATAATAAGTCCTCAGAATAACACAAGATATTTTTATGTGTAATAAGAAAGCTAAAACAGCTTTTTAGGTGCTGTTTCAGCAGGAAATTAATCATTGTGACAGACAAAATGGTGCTAGCCAGGCGCATCTTCAAGGCTGCCTGGCTCTCCGAGAACGATGCCAATCCGAAGTCACAAAATACCGGCATTCCCGGCATACCACAGCGCAGCAGCGCCAGATTTCCCTGGGTAATATAGTGGAAACGCACAGGTGGCCTTAGTTTCGCAGAGGGGCAAAGGAAAAGAAAACACACACAAGGAGAGAAGCATCCCTTTTTAAATGAAATCATTTGCATACTATCAAGAGTAAGACACAAGTATCGCCACGTGATGGAAGTTCCAATTAGGTCTTACCCGTTCAGCATTTTTTTTTTTTTTTCACTGCAGATGATTTTATAGAGGCAGTGAAAACAAGGAAAAATCATTGAAAAGGTACAACAATTTGCTCTAAGTAAGAACGTTTTATGACTGCCAGGGGACAAGAGCCAGCCAATCTGACAGCCAAACAGAAAACGCAATGGCAATGTCAAGGTGGCTAAACTGCTATGAGCCCTGTTTGATACAATCCGTCCATTAGGAAGTATTCAAGTGAACACCAATGCTTTCCAATTGTATTTAAGGGCCCCATGCAGGCAGAAACCACAGACAGTAATATCAATGGCTAGACATAAGTGACAAAATATTTACAGCATTCCTCAAACTTACAAAAAAAGAAAATTAAACACAAATGCTCTAAGCACATGGTCATTTAATATTCTATTCAATAAAGTAAAGCGCAATGTCTCACTGGCTACCAGTGACACCAACTTGGCTATTTGTGTTACTAAATTTAGCTACATTTTGCACTGTTCAGCAGGAGAAAATCTTCTGTGGGCAGTGGGTGTTCTTGTGATTTTCAGGTCATGTTAGCATTAATTTTGGCAGTAAAACAAATCATCATTTTTGACAACGCATCATGCTTCATATGTTGCAAGCACACAGTTTATACACATCCTATAGGAATGAACGAGTTACCTCATCACCAAATTATACCGTGCTTTACATTCCCTCCTTTTCATGTGTTTCTTTAACAAGAGGTTCAGCAGTTTCGGTAGCTCAAAAGGTTAAGATTTAAGAGCAATTTCACTTCTTGCTACTTTTGTGGACACCAGAATTTCGAATTTATGAGAATTTCGCCTTCCATGAATGGTATCACTGAAGTATGTGAGACATTTAGGAAAGAATGGCTACAGTAGCACATGCTTTGAGAGTGGTTACTTAACCTTTCCCATGTAACACTGGACAAACAGTTTTTGTTTTGCAAAGCCGAACTTCTTGCAAAACACAGGGCAATAGACTTTAGCAGTTCATGGTCATATATCCAAAATAAATTCTCGCTAGTATTCGTTGTCTTCCATTATCGTATATGTTCACTGAGGAAAAGTGTTTCCTTTCTTTTTTCCTGGTGTTGCCATTCCAGTTAAATTCTATGTAGACATAAAATTTAAATGCTGAATTAATTTCTTATCGTAGCTTAATTAGTGGCTCTACTGCGGGCTTTAGCACTTGCTGAAACGTTGACTGGCGGTTTTCCTAATCTTTACTCGGCGACACTGTGACTACACATACGAGAAGATTACGCTTATTTGAAAACACTGCATTTGTAAGCAATTGATAATGCACCTCGTTTCTATGATGCCACAGCAGATGCCAAGGTGCTTAATGATCCAACGTATCACATGTGAATTGCTCATGATATCATGCAGGATAAGCCAATTACACCGACAGAGGTGTCATGGTCTGGGAACTCAACTCTCGTTCAGCCGCCTATGCAACAAGACCTAGGGCTGCACCAAACTACTACAGAAACAAAATGAACTGAGAAAAAAGATCACACCTCAGTGGCGTATTCGCCCCCCGAAGCACCCCTTTTTTTTTTTTCTTTTTTTTTTTTTTCTTGCAGACAAACACCGCGATCGCGCGATTTAAAATTACTTGCAAAAGCATACCTCAAGTGACACTGCTGGCTCTTGTTCTCACACAGTGTTCTAAATAGCACGGGTCACTATCTGACGAGCAAAGATTGCACCCAAGAGCCCCTACTTTCTGCGATCTTCCGTTATCTGTAAGAGGAGCGGAAAAGTTTACCTAAGAGCTCGGCGTCGAGCGTCGTGACGGCGCCTAAAATCCCGCCTCTGAGAGCGTTTTCCCTGTTGGACTGGTACGTCCACGAAGGAGGAAAAGCCGCGATTACGCAAAAAGTCGAAGATTCTCGCGTGACAAAACGATTAACCTTGTGCGGCAAGATCCCGCACAGCAGTTTCGCGGCGACAAGTTCTAGTTTCGGCAGCACCGATAACAAAGTGTCCAAAGAACGGTGCCTTAAAACTGACGGCACTCCCGTTTCGTCGCCGTAGAATATTGAAACAAGTCAGAGATCCATTTCTAAAACCGATCCTAAGCGACATCATATATCACTTACACAGGAAGGAAAATACCTGCTATCCTACCTCGGGCTGTCAATGAGCGGCGGCACAGATGGTATCCGAAGCAGCTGTGCGGCAATTTGCGCCGAGGTCCTTGTCACACGACCGTCTTAAATTATGCATTACAGGGTTAAAATTAACATCGGAACTTTCGACAGGCCGATCAAGACCTCTGCACGCGTTGAAATGTAAAATGCACTTCGCAGCTAATAAAACAAGTCAATCACTGCGAATCACTGCAGTACGCAAACTGAGCTTGACACGGCTTGGCTTGGCTCAATAGTTGGCTTTGTGTCTAGCTAGCGCACAGTGTTGTGAAAACTGAAATGGAAGTCTTCTGAGAACTGCGCAAAGATTTCGTTTGACCGCGAGAGCGCGGCTAAATTCAAAACACCTGGTTTGAGTGAACATTATCAGAAGCGAAAAAAATCTGTCATAGGAGAGTGCAGCACGGGTGAGGTAGCAGTTATTTGCCTCAATGCGCTTGGTTATTCTTTTATACTTTTCTGATTTCGTCCTAAGTGAGACTTAGTCCAAAGTCGATAAAAGTATTGACGCTTGCAAAATAGTAGCGCTCATCCTGTCAATTTTCTTGCTTGTCTTCTCTTTTCCTTTACACTCAACCGAATAGCGCTAAAATCTAGGCAAGGTCATGCCATAACAACTTACCTAATCTGCCACCCTTGCAAATAGGACGTGTGCTATGCGGGGGTGTTCTAGTTTTCCGACGAGACGACTGTTGGTCGTCCTTTAGTGATATTTCTGTCACACACTGCTTGTACCGCGATGACCAATAAGCACTTACAGAGCATGACGTTTAGGGTGCCTCGATGTCCTCCTCCCCCGGAGCGGCGGGGGAGGTGGAGATCGAGGTTCCCTACTGACGTTGTTAGAAAAAAATTTCACGTATCGCTCGCGCGAACCCCCCCCCCCCCCCCCCCCCCACACACACACACACACAATACACACAAAGGAAGAAGAGAGAGAGAGAAGAAAGTGCATGTTCTACAACACGCATTTTTTTTCTTCTTTTTTCATACTAATTTTGAACAAGAACACCACGCACTAACTGGACGCGTAATGAAGACAGACACAGCGCTGCGTTCTCGCGCCTACTGTTGGAGTGATTTAGCGTGGAAGCTTGGGCGTGTTGGTGATTCATTGCCGAAAACACAGCGCAAAAAAAAAAAAAAAAAAAAAAAAAAAAAAAAAAACACGGACACGAGAGAGCGACACGCACACACACACACACACACTGTTGGAGGTAGCGTAATCAAGTGGCGGAGGCAACTCTATAAACGTTGGTCGGAGGCGCGTTGAAGCCATATGTTGAAGAGAGAGGCGACACGAAGCACACGAGCGTTGCTGCATCCCCCCCTCCTAACGAAGCCGCGGTGGTGACTTCGAAAATACATAAACTTTGTAAACCCATTCTGACAGAAGCTGGCATACTTCCGCCAGCACAGACACACGAGGTATACGGTATAGCTAACGCCAGTCAGTCAGTATTCCAAACATCACTATAGTGGTAACAAGTAGCAAGTCGGGAGGTTTAATTAATATACTCTCGCCCGGAAACCAAAAGTCTTAACGATCACCAAATGATTAATGACTTGGGAAACTTTTCGCGGAGCTTTCGCGCGGGCACACAGTTTCGTACTGATCGAGTGAGTGAGTGCGACAGCTGTTGCGCACTGAGCAACCACAAATTGGGCAGCCCGTATTTCCTAGCTGCAGATAAAAAAAATGAACACGCACCACGTTCGAGCCGCAGTTTGTAGAAGGCGATTAAGCACGCGTCGCCTCGAAGCAAACTCCTCGCCAGCGAAAATGCGTTGGAATTGTTAGGAACCCGCCAGTGATAATTTAAGGTGCAGTCTAAGAAAACTGCGCTCCCCTCGACCTCACACACACACACACACTTCGGAGTCTGGCTTTGCTGTACTTACCATTTGCTTCTGACAAGTCCCTAATCGCAATAAATAATAAAAAAAATAAATGGTAAGAACTAAAGAAATGGTGCTCCAGACAGATTAATGCATGCAGCACGTGAAGCGAGGAAATTAAAAGTGAAATTTTTCGCATTCAAGCAAAGTGAAAAATAAGAATAAACCGAAGTTTAGAATCAAGAAAAAGCGAGCGAAAGCCGAAGCCGGAGGAAGACTATACAGGAACAGAGAAGAGAAAGCAGAATCAGTAAACTTAGGAGCGGGGAACTCTTAAGAAAAAAAAAAAAAAAGAATAAGAATATGAAATGACAGCTATCGCGTCGTACAGACACGTGCAGTGCCCTGTATACGTCGGCCTCAGTGCGACCTCGTTCTGAGAGCATAGAACCCGACCGCAAATCTCGGGAAGTCCATGTTTCATCCACGTCTGCCAGCAAGCCAGATTTATGGAGACGCCGTTGCACCCACTCGTTTTATAGCTAACTCCCTTCTTTCCCGTGAAGTAGCCAGTGAAACAAAGAAAACATGTATAATACGAAAAAAAAATTTTTTTTTCAGCCTATGTGCTACACCCGGCCAAGCCATTATTATGACTTATTTCTTTTGCTCAAGTAGCTCGCCTCGGAGCATACGAACTGCTTTTGCTCAAACACCGTGGGACCTACTACGTTCCGGAATTGTGTTCTCGGATGTAGTCGCTTATACAGAAAATAAAACATAAACCAATTGCACGAGATTTTACAAGTCATGAAGTACTACTTCGTGGAGAAAGAAACTGTTTCGATCGATAAAATTCGGATAAATGCGCCGTTGGTTTCAAACCGTAAATAACGGCGTACAGCACCGCAAGGTAATCGACTTTTTGTTTTAGAAATTGTAGTGCTCCGTGTGTGCTTCATGTGCCTTTGATTGTACATCCGCCAAATCACTTTCGGCATCGGTCTATATATTTTTTTATCTATGCGAAAGATAGCGACGTTGATACAGCGCGCCGCACACGCCCATACGAGGAAAGCCCACATTCGGGAGTAAAATTATACAGTAAGTTTCTTGCGTGTTCTCTTAAAAAAGTTCCGTGGCGATTTAGCGGTAAATTCAAAAGAAATGCGTTAGCATTACGTCGCACCTCTTAGAGGTCCCGGATCCATAACTTAAACCGCGTTCACCACATTGCAAAGTGATGCAGCTCACTCAACACACGCCCTGCCTCTACGGTGGTCCAGAAACAATAAACTTAAATCTGAATCTGTATGCCCACTTGACATCCGTATTTTATATCACACGCATCACCCATTCGGCGGCCAATATTTCCGACCTCTCAAATCTCACCTCCATACAGCGAACGCTCCAACTTAACGACACAGGGTCACAACTCGTGCGGAATGCAGTTGTGAGTCGAGTCCAGTCGCCTCGCTCATTCTGTCTTCTTTTCGTGGTCGGTTTTTAGCTACGTATGAACTAGCCCAGCAACCCATTTTACTATGATATTTACATGTTCTCTTACAGCTAGGAGTTTTAATAAAATAAAATAAAAATGTATTACATGGGCAGTTCACAAAAGATTAGATGTCCATTTTGTGCAGCATGCACAAAGGAGCGCGGCCAACTTCAAGAATCCAACGAAGAAGAATAACTGGCAGAGGGGTATCGCGGTAAACCACTGCATTGGCTCACAGGGCACCACCAATATCACCTCGTGCTTAGCAGTACATAATTTAAACTCGGCGCAACATTTAGTTCTCCCGGACACGTTCTTTGCCCATGGGCTAACACTGCCAGTGCATCTGGCACTGCGAAGGCACCTTTAAAATTCCTTAGAGACAGTGGTCTCAATGAGACGCTTTAGTTTGTTGAGTATTGTGGTGTGTTTTGAAAATGTTGCGCATCGGTGACATGCACTGTGCATGCAATTACATTTTTCATGATACCCATCTGTAGTATAGCATACGCTATAGGCATGCCGCCTGGCAAACCTCTCCGTGATTCATTATAGAGCAAGCCCCACCCTCCCCCTCGTTCTCTTTCTCTCTTGTTACAGTTGGAAAACGACAGCGTTAACAGCCAAAGAAGGCGGCACTCAAAGGCTTCCGTAAAATAATCCATATTTCAGGTAAGCTTATAACATGGGCGGTCTCAGCGTAGGTCTCAAACACTCGGCAAGAGAGACGTTAGCACCCCACAATGCTGGAAGGGGGAATTTTCGGCGATGCTAAGCTGTCACACACTTGCCACGTGTAGAGTAGAGAGTTTTAGACTAGGGGGGCGCAAGCGTTGGCTCTCCCTATAGCTCGTGGGGCCGCGGTACTGCGCATGTGCAGAGGGGTCTCTCTCTAAATCTAAAACTCTCTAATATCGAACCATGCAGGCTTAGCGAGAGCGACGGAAGGCTTCTTTGGAAGGATACAAAATTAATGCCAACGCTTCGCGCCCGTCTCGGGACGACTGATTCGCTTTTTTCGGAAAAGAGTCCGGAGTATATATATAAAGAGAGAGAGAGAGAGAGCGAAGACATTATTTTCTTCCAACAGCCTCACTTTAATAGTTCCGTTTATCTGTGTCTGTCAGGCGCGCTCGCAAGTACAAAGGCATACGTCGAAAGTAAATAGAAAACAAATTACAGTAATCAAAAAAAAGGAAAAGAAGTAGAACGAAGGCTGAGCTAGCTTTAAGCCTGAGGGACTAAGCCTAAGTCGCCGATTTTTGCAGCGATGGTTTGGAGAGCACGTAGCTTCATTCGGGATGAAGAAAAAAAAAAAAAACAAATCTTCCATAACTCTTTGTGAAAAATACGGACTTAGGCGTATACGTGTAAAAAAAAAAAAAAAAGAAGAAGTACAGCTAAAGCGCGACATGACTAATTTAATCGGTGATTATTGAATAGCGTTACGCGCCTCTCCTTTCGACTCATTTTTTTTTTTTTTTTTGCTGAGTGCAGGAAGTTTTTTTTTTATGTTCAGTGTATACAGTTTTTTTTTTTACTTTTCTATCACCTTGAAATAGCATATATAACAATCCTGGCAAACGCTAAAAGATATTTAAAAAAACGCTGATGAAAGCCATTTTTGAACATTGCGCGCACGAAAACAGTAAATGAACAGATGATATGGCAGAGCGAAGGTTGAAGGCACCCTGTCCCGTGGCCATAAATGTATAACGAGAAAGCCGGAGCTAAAGGGAATGAAGCCGCATCGTTGATGCGCACCCGATGGACATAGACGAGTAAATTCCCATATGCGCTGACATCGAAGTTAGCTTACTTGGCCGTGTCTTAATGAACGGATTCCTCTAAGTCAAAGAACGGAAATGACAAGCCGTCCTGGTCGAAAACCTCGAGCACACCAACCAAACACTATTTTAGGCTTTCGCCAAATTTATCAAACTTGGCAGCTGCTCTGGAAAGCTGGCTTTTCCCAAGTACAATCATGTCGTATGCCGAAGACGTTCGCGAATACCGTTTCTCGGAACGTGACAGCGACGACGGATTACAGACTAAACAACTTAAGGCGTTTCATCCGCCAGTACTTTCGTACTAGTTTCCGGGGTATATATATGCTGTCGAAATGTTCTTTGCGCCATCGAATATTTCGCAATTGCGGAGTCCAGATTACTGAGGCTGATGCGAACGCGATGACAGCGCTAACGACCTGAGAGACAGACGGCATAAAAAGTCCAGACTACGCGTCGCCACTCAGTTCCTACAACGCTTAAGTGCAGCATCCAAGTGGAGTACGTTTTTCGAAAGAAATATATGCTCATCATGGGCAGTAACACCACAGACTCGGTTATTATTGCGATAGCAATTACATGGACACTCCTGGCGCATTTCTGCCGTCGCCGTGATGTTCCGTTTAAAGCCGAAGGGCGACAACATCGTCGCCGCGCACCGCATGCTTTATGTGCGAGTGAAAGCGTGCGAGGGTGAGCTGACGATGGTGGCTCAATCTCGCGCGTGCAAGGGAGGAAAGTGGGGAGGAAGCGCGCCGTCTCCCGTCGCGCGAAGGGCACCGGGGTAAGGGGAGGAAGCGGGCGTTCTACTCGGGCGGCGGCTGCGTATGACGCGGCCGCGCGGGCCCTACCTCGAAAGCGATCTGCGATGGGGACAGAGCGCGCCGAGTGCTGATAGTTTCGTGTGCGCTGTGTTCTTGACGCTTAGTTTGCGTTGGAGCGAGAGGCAGCACGAAGGCCCATTCGTTCGCTGCTGCTGGCACGCTTTCTCACTCCAGCGCTTTGACAGCGAGTGCGCGCGGTCATGGATTGAGCTGTGTTCATGTTTGCTTGTGCGCGCGTGACACCATGCTTGTTAAAATAGTTTGTAGGCGAATGTTTACACGTTTATACGGTCGATAAAACTACTATCCTTACTTCGTATAGCTGTCTACTAACACTCCTAGGGCTAGATCTAGTAAACATAAATGACCAAGTTAGTGGACGAATTGATGGCCGTCGCTGTAGCACAATTGGTAGTGCAACGCACGCGTAATGCGGAGGTTGCGGGTTCGGCTCCCGCCGGCGACAAGTTATCTTTTCGTCCACTTTCATTTCCCTTTTCTTCATTATTTTCAAAATTCCAATTTCAACTACACTTAATTTCCCCAATGCTTTCCTTGGCTTCGTTGTCTGTTGGCTTAATGTGGTTATGACTAATAAAAATCGAGCCCCTCGGTTCCCATTCTTCTTTCGTGTCTACTAGTTTGCTACAGAAATCAATGCTTCGCCTTTCGGGCTTATTCAACTGCGACGTTTTGCCTGTGCTGAGAAACACGTCTCGCGTATAAATGATGAAAAAAAGAGGAGCGCGTATTTTGCCAGCTTATAGCGCTTTTGATCACTTATGGGCAGCACGCAGCAGCAAGACTGGCACACTGCTCTGCAATTCATCCTGCCGGGACTTACATGCGTTTTGCTGTTTCGCATTCGTTGAACAGACAATCGCTGACTAAATTTTTCGATCGAATAGCCTCAGGACATGTGAGAGAGATCCGCATTAATGCTCGGAAGAACATTCTAACGGTGGACGTGAGTTCTCAGGCAGTATTGGAGGCTTTGAAATCCATTGAAGTGGTTGGCAACATCCCAGTTCGCTCATTCCTAGCGTACGGCAGCGATACGTGCACTGGTGTTGTATCAGATGTGGACATTGACATCAAGGATGAAGACCTACAATCTCTTCTATCGTCGACAGTACGAATACTCGACATCCACCGATTCGGCCGTTCCCGGTGCATCAAGTTGGTCTTCGAGTCAGACTCTTTGCCAGCATCGATCAAAGTAGGTTATGTGAGGCACTCAGTGTGTCCATATGTGCCACGACCGTTACAGTGTCACAAGTGTTTCAAACTGGGCCACGTGAGTGCTGTGTGTAAGAGCCCCACGTCGTGCCGTAGATGTGGTGGTGCTCATCAGGTAGACTCCTGTGAGACTGACGCCATGAAATGTGCAAATTGCTCCGGAGCCCATGAAGCGACATCCAAGGACTGCACCAAAATGGCAGAGGAGAGACAAATACTGCGAAAAATGGTGAGAGAGAACTCCACGCACAAGGAGGCTGCCAATTCCGTCCGCAAGAAAAGGCGCCGGTTGCGGCAACGGCGTCGCCGCTCACAGAGCAAGTCCCGAGAGAAAGAGGCACTTCCTTTGAGTACTTGGATGCAAAACGTACCACAGAGAGAGCAAGGCCGGCAAACACAAGCTGCGCCTCCTCCAGTACCTCCGCGCCCGTCAAGGAATGAAGCGTCATCCAACGTGCGTCCAACCTCTTCGGCTGTAGCGTGGCCTTCGCTACCACAAAGGGCTTCAGGTGGAGATACTCCTTCGGTGCTCCCCAAGAGCCGGGAGGGTAATGAAAGGCTTGAAAATGA
This sequence comes from Dermacentor silvarum, assembly GCF_013339745.2. Taxonomy (NCBI): domain Eukaryota; kingdom Metazoa; phylum Arthropoda; class Arachnida; order Ixodida; family Ixodidae; genus Dermacentor; species Dermacentor silvarum. The sequence continues at coordinate 120,853,463 of NC_051155.1, forward strand.
AAAGATGATAGACATGCTTAAACAACTAGTAAACACTATGCGTATACTGATCTCCGGATTGGCAACGCCAACGGCACTATCTGTCGTGAAGGCGTTAGATGCTATGGAGCCGCTATTAGCGGCTCTAAAATAAGGTGGCAATCATGGCTCTCACGATAAAACACTGGACATTGGAACAGAAGATGCACCATTCTGTTATAATGCAATGGAATGCTCGAGGTCTATGCGGCCGCATGTCTGACTTTAGGCAACGGGTTTTCAAATACCGCTTCCCAGTGATCGTGATATGCGAGCCAAATCTCACGTCGGACTTTCGCCTTTCTGGATACGTTAAGCTCTGGTCACGTGAAGATGGACACAAGAGCAAAGTGTTAATGTGTATACGCAGCGACATGACATTTGTTCGGCACACGATCACTCCACATGACAGCAATGAATATGTGTGCGTGACACTAAAACATAAACTGCATGTGTTTTCGATCATCGGCGCCTACATACCTCCTAGCCATAGATTTGACCTCTCCTACCTATCTACTGCGTTACAAAGTTCCCCAGGCCCTCATGTTCTTATTGGAGACTTCAATGCTCATCATCCTTACTGGGGAAGTGCCGCAATGAACTGTCGGGGTAGGAACTTGATGGCTTCATAGAAACTGAGGGTCTGACTGTCATCAACGATGGGTCTCCCACTTACATCCGCGGCACTACCTACGGAAGTTGCTTAGACCTCACTATTGTATCTCAAAGCCTCCTGCCCTCAGTCAGCTGGTGCATGGACATAGAAACGCATGGGAGCGATCATATACCAACATATGTGCAGATGAAGTGGTTTGTGCAAGCAACTGCATCTACTGTATACGCTGCACTCATTGGTCCACATTCTCTACATGTGTCGAAGAGTATTGCGGAGACATCACTTCACCATCTGATATAGAAGACATTATTGTATCATCAGTGCAGAAGACAACAAAGTTTATCAGTGCACCTACATCCAGAACGGCGATGGATATTGAATATGAACGGCTCCGCGCAATCCGTCGTAGAGCGGAAAGGAAGGTTAGGCGAACTCAATCGACATTAGACCTTGTCTCATGTCGACGTGCTCAACGAAAAATACGGCGTCACCTTCAAAAAATGGGAAAACAACGGTGGAGGACCTTCTGTTCGTCTCTGGATCCTCGAAAGCCACTTTCTAGGATCTGGCAGATAGTACGAAGCCTTCGTGCCCCTCCTCAGCAAAAACATCCTTTCCATGCTCTAGCACTTCACCAATCTCTGACGGAAATGCAGGTTGCCGAAGACTTCTGTAAGAGAGTCACCCGTACCAATACTTTAACATGTCCAACATTGCATCGACCCGTGCCACCTCCTAAAGATGCTCGTCTTGACATTCCTTTCACGATGCCGGAATTGGAAGCTGCTCTTGCTGCTTCGAGACGATCTTCTACACCTGGACCTGACGGTATTTCATATACTGCTCTGTGCCACCTTGGTGTGGAAGGTCTGAAAGTCCTGCTGTCGTACTACAACGCCACGTGGTCATCCAGTACAGTCCCGAAGCAGTGGAAAACCAGCCGTTTGGTGGCCCTCCTAAAACCAGGAAAATCGCCTTACGAAATGTCATCTTACCGGCCAGTAGCTTTAGCTAGCTGTGTCGGTAAGGTTATGGAACGAATGGCGCTCACGAGATTAGAATGGTTCATGGAAGGGAATGAGCTTTATCCTGAAATGATGACCGGATTTAGACGTGGACGTTCTGCAATAGATGGGGTCATTGATCTCGTGTCCACGATCGAACACGAAAAAAGGCGACACCGACTTGTAGGAGCAGTTTTCTTGGACATAAAAGGAGCCTATGACAATGTACTGCACGAAGCCATTCTTGATGCCCTCGGTAATTTGGGCATCGGCGGCCGTCTCTACATGTTGATTGAAAGTTACCTAGATGGTCGCACAGTCTTCATGTCCACAACTGATGGCGAAACGAAAAGACACGTTGTGGTTCATGGAGTGCCTCAAGGAGGAGTCCTCAGCCTGACTCTTTTCAATATTGCCCTTATTGGCCTTGCGGAAATAATTCCTGACACAGTACGCATCAGTACCTACGCAGATGACATATGCATATGGGCGTCCGCAGTCACACGACCGCAAATTCGTGCAAGATTGCAGCGAGCCGTTTCTTTAACGTCTCAGTACCTGCAGTGCCAAGGACTGCAACTGGCTCCAGAAAAGTGCGCTGCGATAGCGTTCACACGGAAGCTTATGTGTTGGTATCCAATTATGATCAATGGCAATACCATCCCATATGTGGCCCACCACAGATACCTCGGCGTTGTCATTGACCGCGGTGTTTCATGGTCAAAGCATGTGGCTACGTTAAAGAAAAAATTAACTGGGCTTGCTCAAGTTTTTCGCTTTTTGGCCGGTATGAAGTGGGGCCCATCTGAGCATTCGCTACTCCGGCTGTACCAGGCTCTCTACGTCGGCTACATTCGGTATAGCCTGCCAGTTTTATCAGGTATGAGCCGGTCATGTTTGCGTACGCTGGAAAGTGCCCAGGCACAGATGCTGAAAACATGTCTCGGTGTTCCACGTTGCACCTCAACCTACGGAACAATTGACGAGGCTCGCGTAACCCCTTTACCTGTCTATCTACGATGCGAACCTCTTCGAGTATTCCTGCGACTACTGTGCCGTCATGGATGCCACCCCTTATCGACACTTCCCGACATACGGCCAGACTCCACATTTTCAAGAGCCATTAAATGCCAAGAATCTGCCATACCATCATACTTTGCCCCTGCTGACCTTCCACGTATGCCCCCATGGGTATTGTCCAAAATACGGGTGCGTCTATCTATTCCCGGAATTTCTAAAAAATCGCGAATACCTACCGTCGGCCTCAGACATTTAACACTTGAATATATGTCGAAAAAATATGACTCCTCGGTGAATGTGTATACAGACGGATCGGTCTCGTCGTATGCGTCTGGTGCGGCTTTCGTCGTGCCTGCGCATGAAGTCATTCGATAGTTTCGTCTGTGTAACAAGACGACTACAACATCTACGGAACTAGTGGCAATCAGAGAGGCCGTTCGATATATTTTGTAACAGCCTCCTCAAGTATGGACAGTCTTCAGTGACGCAAAGTCGGCTCTGCAACTACTTAGACTGGTGTTGAAAGAAAGCGCTTACAGAGTGTTGGCTCTTCAAACTGCCGAGCTATACACTTTAGCGCAAGAAAACGGCCACCACATCACATTTCAGTGGATTCCCAGTCACTGTGGTATACACGGCAACGAATTGGCTGATGCCGAAGCGAAGAAAGCACTGGAAGAACCAGAGTCAATGCTTGCGATTCCTTTTTCAAGAGCGGACGCCAACTGCCTTCTCTCCAGTGTCATCCAAAAATCGACTGAAAAGCACTGGGACAATCCGGATAATCGACACAGACGACTGCAGAGATTGGACCCTACCATGAATTTTAGGCTACCACCGAAAATTCAACGCAGCTGTGCCAGTCTTCTGCACAGACTAAGGCTGGGGGTAGCGTTTACGCGCGGATACGTACACCTCATGCGATGCACCGAGTCTCCAGACTGTGAATTGTGCAATGTCAAAGAGACTATAGGTCATGTGCTTTGTGACTGCCCTAGGTACGTGCAATAGCGTCAAAGGTTGAATAATGACCTTACGCGTCTCGACAGCCCACCGTTGTCGGAGGACGTTATTTTAGGCCCTTGGCCAGACACTCAATCAAGTTTCAAGGCCATGCAGGCGCTACTGAACTTTTAAAAAGTACGGGCCTGGACTGTAGGCTTTGAGCATGCCAAAGTGCTTGCCATATGTTTCATATCCTCCTTCTCTCATCATCGTCACCCATCATGCGCCTCTTTCTTCCCTCTTTCTTTCCCTCTTCCCCTTCCCACAACGCAGAGTAGCTGGCTAGAGGAATTTACCTCAGGCCGACCTCTCTGCATTTCGCATCATTAAACTTATCTCTCTCAGCTGTTTTGCATGAAAGAATGGACGATAACCCTTGAGGTTACGTTTTGGCAGTATCGTTTTGCACCCGTAACAACTTTCATGTGTTTTTTTTCCCCTTTTACCGGAAGAGCAACTGAGTGGAACAGCCTCATCATCAATGTAGCGCTTTACAAAATACACTGACCTCGTAACTCATCTTCTATCTTACAAACCGTTTGAATACATATCTGATATAATATGCTGGTTGAATATGTTGCTATATGATATAAATAAATAATAAATAAATAAATAAATAAATAAATAAATAAATAAATAAATAAATAAATAAATAAATAAATAAATAATAAATAAATAAATAATAATAGCGCGTTCACACATCATATCCTAGTTTGATTTGCTGCTACGCTATCCCACCCTGCTGAAAGCGCCAGTCAGGGAGTTGCAGTGCAAACAAACAAACAAACAAACAAACAAACAAACAAACAAACAAACAAACAAACAAACAAACAAACAAACAAACAAACAAACAAACAAACAAACAAACAAACAAACAAACGTTGTTGCCTAGGCAGCCGAAGCAGCAGTTGTCGAAATACCATTACCTCTCCAAATACAGTAAATAAAGCTGTTTAACATGGCACCTTGTCAGTTTGAGTCAGCGATGCACAAAGCCACAAGAGCATTTCTGCGCTTCTTGAGATGCACCAGCCCGTATGACCACTTGCGATGAACTGAACGATGAGCGCTTCACGTACCCGTGCGAAGTTGGATCTCTTCTGCCCCTTCTCGTCTTTTCAGTTTCCTTCGCCCGTTCCCTAGTGCAGGGTAGCCAACCAGGCCTAGCCTGGTTAACCTCCCTGACTTTCCCTTTGGACTTCTTTCTCTCTTTCTCTTTACCTATTGTTTAGTGCATAGTAAAGCATGTAGCCCATGTCAAGATTAGACTTCTACAATTCTACTACTATGCTTCTACTTCTACAATCCAAATGTACGCATCGAACGTGTTCTGACAGTTTGCTTGGCGCAGCTGAAAATATAAAGAGCCCTGAACAGCCTTGAGCATAGCCTCCTATATTAAAAAAAAATGTAGGAGGCTATGCCTTGAGTTATATTATTTCGCCACGATAATTTGATCCCGATGACGGCACTTTGGTGTGAAGCGATGTTAATTAAGGCATCTATTAAGGACAGACGCCATCGTATGACTCCATTGATGAACTTCAAATCTTTTTCGCTTCCGATGCATTTCGCAGCTTTGTTATAGATCATAGTTGTTTTTCTTTCTTTTTTTTTCTCGAGAGCAACCGGTCTTCCATCTGTCTCGAATTCACTCTCAACAAAGCCACACACGTAATTTCTGCCCGGAAATGGTTAACGAAGATGGAGGCAAAAACGCCGTCGCGCTGCGGCGTTCTGTGGAGCACCGCAGACGCCCCGCGCAATTGCAAGAAATGCAATCATGTCGCTTGCACGTGGTTGCCTCGAGGGCCCGCGGAACTGCGCATAACTCGCACCGGGGCAATTTGTCGGCTGCTGATGTGGCAGCCGAGCTTATTATGTGCGCGGTCATTGCTGACTGAACGTCGGCAGCCCGGACAACGGACACACAAAGCATGACGCACACAAAGCATGACGCACACAAAAACCGCAGCTGGGACGAACCGTGAACATGCGCATTTCCGTGCAAGGAAATTTTTGCCGTCATTGAGTTAGCGCGTAGATTTAACTCTTTAATTCATCATCTGTTTTTCTTTTCGAAATACTGACATTCATATCGACCAGTCATACGTAACGAAGGCGCTTCCATAGTTCTTTGAGCTGTAACTAAGGCAATGGTAATAACCACTGAATATACCTATCGCGGTTAGGTGTGTGAATGTTCATTGTGAAGCTGTATATGTTGCAGTATGTTATGACTATTATTAACACGAAAGAAGGAGAGTGTAGCTTACATATATGACGAAGCCCGTAATACGATCTGCTCCTTGGCAGAACTGTGTTCGCAGGCTCGGACAACTTGTAGTCACACAATTTCGGCACCCAAGCTTGCTAAAAAAAACTATAGGTACACGTTACTCATGTGTTCAAATGTCAGAAATATGCCGCATGCGCTAAACTTAGTTATGCGGCTTTCTCACATACTTCAGAGTAACACTCATTCATTAAACAATGTTTCAACTACATACCTAATCTGGTGCGACCTGCATGGTCCTATGTATTGTAATGAACAGAGACACAGAGACAGCACCCGTTCCTAGATAGATAGATAGATAGATAGATAGAGCCTTGGAGTTAATGGCACATACCCACTCTGGGGGATTGGCCAAGAACCGGGTAGTTTGAAATAACAATGAGAAAGGAGATGTATAAAATAATGCAAACATAAATGTGGGAATATATACGCATCTGAGAATGAATAATTAGAATATATCAAATCACTTGAATAGAATAAAGGAATAAATGATGACTAAAAAAAAGAAGTAGACAGCTAGTCATCAAATTTGTAAACATATTTCGGAACCCTAAGCCAGTCGGATATCACCGTGGCTAAACTCCTTTCCTCTCATTATTTTCTATCACTCCCTAAACGTTAGCAAAAAAAAAAAAAAAAAAACACACCTTGCTCAGCGACTCAAACTACGACGACGAATTGGTGTAGCACATACGGCAGCACGCCGACGAGTTCATCCCGGCGAACGCATTGCCAACCAGTGATCGCACATTGAACTTATACAGGGAACTGTCCCCAAGGTCAAAGTCGCGCGTTAAGCTTTAAAGGGTATCAGATACGTTGCTCCCCAACACGCCAACATTCGACGGTATCCGCTGAAGCATTAGGAGTATTGAGTGAGATTCCACCTTATGAGCCATCCTGAATGCAGGATAAGTGTGTTTAGCATTCTCGCGAAGGTGGGGGAGTTTAGGAAGAGAGATCACCCAAAGCTCTCACGAGAATCGTGTACTTTTCATCGTCGGTCGTTATAGTAGACGTAAATTTCAGAGGCACATGAATTGCTCTGAATTGTCTACGAGGCTGTATACGTTATCGGAACTGCCGATGAACGCGTCGTGCTTCGGGCTCCGTCGTCGCGAACTGAAGTATCTGTGAATTAACACCTCGGTGAAAAGTGAGCGTGACTGTTGCAGAAGGAATTCATGTCGTATCGCAGTTGGCGTACCGGTTGCAGATTTGAGGAGCCCGACAAAAACTTCGAGTTCGTTGGGTAATCGCGCACAAAGTTTAAAAAAGGACATATTTCGCAGTTTCCCTCAAGGCTTCCATTGAGAGTCAATGTAAAATATACTCAAGTCAGGTGAACAGAATACAGTGGTTGTGCCGCATGCACAGCGAAAGTACCATCTTGCTTCCTTATTTTGGCATTTAAACAGTTATTTTCAGAACGTCTTTCTTAAATAGTGGCCTCCGAGATAGCCCAACAGATCTCTGAGGCCCCGCTTATATAATGGCAGCTTTGTGAAGAGCCAATCTCGCATCTAAGGAAGTCGAGCAAGGGTATCAGGAGTAATTGTGTCTTCGATACGCAAAACGTGCCGCACTTTGATTTCAAGCTAACAGCGTTATTTTCGTAACACGTACTGCTGTCATTTACGCAAGTCCTGCAGGTCACAATTTAGTTACGCTATAAGGAAGCAAGAAGACTGTCAGAATGAACAAACAATCGAGCTTTCTTTCTGGCGAACTTGTGCCCGAAGATATATACATTTGTCGCTTCAGCAGCGCCAAAACGACAGCGACGAACATGGTCGGCGGTCATCGAATCTAATCTCACGACTCAAGTCAGTCCGGTATTTAGTACACGCTTCACATTAGATCACGGAGCCATTGATTCCAACTTGCTCGGTTTGATGGGAGAATGTAGGACCCAATTCGCGTCGTTCTCACATTCGAATTTCTGGCAGCTTTCAAGAAGCTTCGCATACAAAGAGCACGGGATGCGTGATAAACCGCGATAACGGCGACAGCTCGGTAAAGCGGCCACCGGCACACCAAGTTAAAAGAGCGACGCGTGGCAAACGCTTCGTGGCCGTAACTTGCTCTCAACTGCAAAAGACTCAGCTTTATTTTTTCGTTTTTTTGAGAGGGCATATTGCTCTAAGGCAGCCTGGCAACGCCAGTTAGACGCAAAAAGCACATGATTCCAACTAAAAGATGATTATATATAAAGAATATGAAGACGGATACAAAAAGGCAGGCAGAGACCACGATGCTCTCGATAACAATCTTCGGCGGGCGATGGAGGCATCGGATGGAGGCGCTATCAAAGAATAAATAAATAAATAAATAAATAAATAAATAAATAAATAAATAAATAAATAAATAAATAACAGGAAAACAAAATTACACGGGCTGTTGCGTCCTGCAACTATTCACCCATACACGATCTAATGCAACCAAGAAAGCCTTCTGGTTATGCCTTGAAGAAAGTTGAACCACTTTCACGAGCGCGGAAGATGTGCAGGAGTTCCTAATATTTTACTTAATTAGTTCAGACGCACGCTTACTTTAGGCGCGTAAAATAATGAGAAAAAGAGAAGATATCAGAAAAAAAAATTTACGCAGCGGCAGTGCAAGCCCACTGGCAGTCGCGATTAGCAGATTGAAAAGAGAGGCCTGGTTCGCTCGCCCGAGCGCATTATGATCTGATAAAATCGAGTTCCCTCGCTTGCCCCAAGCCGGCATAAAAGAATGAACGCTTCAGTGGCTCTTTTGTCCTCCCTATATATCAATCGCCCCAGCTATCGCGTTAAAAACTTAGCTTTGAATAAAGTCCGTGACACGTTACACTCTGTAGACTCCTCGTTCGCCAACAAGCTTCATGCATCAAGCAGGGTGATTAAAAAAAAATATGTGAGCTGAACACGTTGACATAACGGGTAATGTTGGCCACGCCTCGGTTAGGCCGACTACATAACAAAGACAGGCTGCTTCAACCAAACAAACGATCAAAGAAGTTGCTAAGGAAGCGCCCGTTAAATAATGGAACAGAATAAGGACGAAGGTAGCAAAACACGTTGGTGGGTTGGTTGGTTGTTTATAATAGCAGAAAGGAAGTGATTGAATGATGTATAATTCAACGCCTGACCCTGTCGAAAGCATTTTTGCAGAGCGAGGAATGAACGGGGATAAGAAGCGTACGTTGCATGTAGGCTCCCTAAACGGGGTGCCCAATTAAAGAACGTCAAACCAGTCGCTGTAGCAGTTTCGTTGGGTGTAGTGGATACGTGCACAACACACACACACACACACACACACACACACACACACACACACACACGCACGCACGCACGCACGCACGCACGCACGCACGCACGCACGCACGCACGCACGCACGCACGCACGCACGCACGCACGCACGCACGCACGCACGCACGCACGCACGCACGCAAGCAAGCAAGCAAGCAAGCACGCACACACACACACGTGCGCAGCTCCGGAGCTCGGACAGAACACATCTCTCAATTCAGCGAAGACGGAGATAGGCTAATTTGCTGGTGAAGCGCCTTAACAGGAAATACCTTTGCGCACGGCTTTGTTGTACCAGCGACACGGTTGTCTCGTGCGCAAACATGCTGCCCATGCCGTGAGCTTACCGTAAATGCGCGCGCTAGAGAATAACTTCTTGCGTTGTTAATGTTATGCGCGAACTTGAGAGCAGGATGCATGCAAAGTGAAGTGTCACGCACCGAAGCGAGACGACTGAATTCTCTGAGACAGAGATCCGAGCTGATAATGCCAAGTGTTAGGCGAGGCTCCGTGATGGTATTGTCTAGGGTATGACTAGGGTGCCTCGACGAAAGAAGAAGAAGTCTGGAGACTCGCGTGACCTTGCAGGGCCATAACCCAATGTCCAGCAAAGCTGTTACTTTTGTGCAGTTGCAATCAACATTTCAGTTGCCTGTAATTAAATCACATACTATAAACGCTGCCCCTATGTGATTGGCCTGTTTGGAACCTTGCCAGCATATAACGTCTTCGGGCATTTGGTAAAGAAAAAGTACCAATGCAGTAATCCATCCACACGCATTTTACTTTGCCAGGACATTCGCCATTATGTTTTCTCCATTTTCACTAAATGTGATCTTGTTGGCGTGTATGCAGTTCCCTCAGGGTAGCAGCTTAAATGATGCGTAGTTACTAAAACACAGTTATAACGCTCTGGATAGCCTGCGTGCGTAATTTACTACTAAGGCCGTAATTTGTCCGCACACTTCGGATTTCGTTACACGTACTATACCTATATCCTGTCACTAATATTAAACAACTATAAACAATAAACAAGGCGACCTTGTAGTTCATGGAGGACACAAGGGAAACCTACTACGAACCTCGTACAACGCAAAAAAATAATAAATAAAGAGAAGGTTCAGTAATTATTTCTAATGCGTCTAATCAAGCCCGGAATAATAAAGTTTCGTCACACATTGCACTGAACATTACCCCCCTTTGCAGCAAACATAAACTTAGTTAAAAGTACAGTTATCTTGTTTATTGGGAAGCATATTTTCGAGTTCTCTCGGAAACGTAGCTGATAACAGCAGCGTGACACTTGCGAACACTTGCATAAGACATTTTTTTGCGAAACCTGTATTTCATCCACACGCATTTATCTTCGCACACATATTTGCAGTGGAGGTCCGCCATTTCTGCTAACATTGATCTAGATGGCGTGTGTAGTTATGTCACGGCGGGGGGTTAAATATTGTACCACTGGTAATTATACACACTCATAAAGCTCCTCCACGTGTAATTTATTGCAAATGCAGCAAAAAGAGCACGTATTTTGCAGCTTTGCATACACATTAGCCATAAACTTCGCCTTATTGTCACGATATATCAACAAGGTACCTTGTTTAGTTTACCAAGAACGACAGAGAAACCAACTAGAAATCTGGTATATTACACATGAAAATCAGGATAAAATAACGAGGGTTCAGTAATTCTTCACAACGCTTCCATATAAACCATGAAGACGAAAGTTTTACCACAGATTACACTTAACATTTTCACTATTTTAGTAGAGTTTGAAGTTGGAGAGTTGTGCAGTTGTTTTAGGAATGTGCGAAATATAGCGAATAACGGCAGGAGACTTTGTAAAGCTTGAACAGTTAACTTTTTATAAAGGCTGCAAACAAGCTACAGAGATGACGCATTTAATCATTCGTCACTCACAAAATGCTTCTTACTTCAATAAAATATAAACACCGTACCTCGCATAGATCACCAAGGAGATTGGGGAACAGCAACTACATGCTGTGTATATTGCCACGGGGCAGAAATAGTGAAGCGATGGTGTATTTACAGGTATTTACACAATTGCAGCAACGCTGGATACACAAGATGGCTGCGCGAACCAGCCGCGCGCTCTCCTAGCTAAATCGTCTTCGTTGTTTATTGACACAACATGCCCCACTGCTACGTAACAATACAAAGTATATAAATTGGGGGAAGAGCATTCGATAATTATTTTCAAAATACATATTTGCCCTAAACACTTCAATTTTTCGGTAAAGGTTATCCATAAAGTGGTACATATTTCCTATAAACATGAAATATCTGACTTGCATGGTCCTCCCACGGAAGAGGTTAAACTTTCTAGGCGTTTCATTTAACGCTTCTAAACGGGGCGCAAACGAAGGTTCAAAAATTTTAATGTAATCCCTAATTGACACATACATTTCAATATTTGCCTGCATATTGCCCCGTACAGTTACCGCATTTCCTCATGATATAAACTTCGTGAGTGCATTAGTCTGTTTTTCCTCATAATGTCGTGAAAACTGGCGTACAACGTTTTTGAATGCTTCTAGTCACATAGCAGCTTCGCTGTAACAAAAAAAAAAAAAAACAAAAAAAAAAAAAAAAAACAACGTCGCCAGACTCAACTGTAGTTGACGTCAACGCCCACTTCATGAAGCATTCATGATTTGTAGAGAACGGTTGCACGAATAACGGAACTGTTGCGTAGCGAACAGTTATGTAGAGATTATATGCTGTAGTGTTCATAATAAGGAAGATATAACGTTGAAATTGAAAGCAAACTAAAACCCAGTGGCACAGATTCAGTCGTCCCTGTGGCACATAATTTTAGACTTCCATATATCACATCGATCGGCTCACGAAAACGGCGAAATACCGCGCCCTCCCGCCTGCTTGCGAAAACGTGGCCTGCATTCAGAGAAGAATATTTCGTATAATGTAGGGTCGAAGTTTGCATCTAAACGCGCTTTTCGGGATTTCTAGGTTGCGCACAGAAATGGCAGTTGCAGGGGAAAAAAATAGCTAGGGAAGGAGAATAGTCGGCGCGAGAGGAGGGGGAGAGGAGGAGCGAAAGTCCCGTCAGGGATGCAAGAGAGAAAATTGGCGGCTAATCCATTCTTTGGAAATGATTTGCGCCGTAAATTCGATTAGCAATGTTTCTGATGATGGGCGCGTAATTGGCGATGATATGTTTTATACGTAATGATGCTTATTCTGATTATATTAAATTAATGATGCGTCGCACGCATTTGTGGCGCAGCCGGCTAAAGCGTCGCGTGATGCTGTGTTTCAGGAACCCACGTGACGCAGGTTCGAATACGCCTAGCATTGCAGACATTTTAACGGATCGGTATGAGGCCAGTATCTAACCTCTTTAGCCACTGGGCTTGTGCCATATCCAGTGGAACATACCCCTTCCACTGTTGTTCACCGACAATAAGCACTGCGCATGAACCTTATTACTATTTTTTTTTCACAAGCAGTAAGCCCCGCTCACGATCACGCCAAAGTCACCACATGTGACGCCCAGGCGCACGCAAAAAGCATTAGAAGTCAGATTTCTCTCACCTCTTGCACAAAATACTTCGCAACCTCCTTTCCTGAACACTCGAAAGCGTCGTCGAGTGTCTCCACTCATCGGGGCTTACGGCGAGATTCTAGGGCCTCCTCATCACGGCTGTCCAACCACCGAGCGGACACCAACTCTGCCCGCGCCAACCGATCTGTCCTCCCTGGACAGCCACCGCCGCTATAGCCTGACACCCGATGACAAGGCTTCACATCCCGGACGGCGGCTCACTGGGCTCCTGCCTGCAGGCTTGATGTGTATCCGCTATGACGACATCTTTCACTATTCCTTTGCTATTTCATTATCCCTCACTCTCCCCTCCCCATTGGCGCTGAGTGGTGGTCCCTTGAGGGGTGCAGAACATAGCGCCAACTTACCTCTTCTCATCAAGAACCACTTCTCTCTCCCCACCCCCTTTCCATTGATTTAAGTGACAGCTTTCTTTGGCTCTTCAGTGAAATTCGTCACTGAAATTTTGCAGCGCGTGTCTTGTAATGCGTAAGCTATCGCTTACAAAGATAACAACCCAGGGTTGGTTCTGCCGTGATTTTATAATCTTTTTTTCGGTGAAATGGAAAAGAAAGACAGGGATCTAGTCAAAATACAAAGACGATGGCTAGTCCTCTCTACATAATACTAATAAAGATAATAAAATTCAAGAAGAAACGTCCTAAGTTCGGAAAACTGAGAGTGGGCCTTTGATCAATGATTTGTCAAAGTAGTGTAGGCCTGCAAAGTTTGTTTACCTACATAAACAGTTCTCTATCTTGAGATCGCACAACTCTATCGATACCTTTAGCGACGGATTTTTGAACGGCGTTGGGTGACACAGACAGTTGTTTTACATATACGTAGATACGTTATAGGCTAAAAGACGTAAAATTTGTATAAAATAGTGTATCACCGTTTAGTAGTTTTAAAGATGCATTTAAAATTATGTTCAATAGGAATAGAGAAACGCGGGTATATTCATGACAATTCTGGTCGTTTTGCGAGATATACATTTAGCAGAGGTTACGTTAACTCGGCTCCACGAAAAGTGCGCGGCTGACGGGGTTCTCAAAACGCAGGTCTCCACATCGCCTCGAAATTACAGCAGGACAACAGAATCAAAATCCTGGTACCTCATTCGACGCACGGACGTCAGTCAAATAATAACATTAAATGACGATGTTCACGCAGCCCGTCCTTGTAAGCAGTATGTGCTTCACTATCGCTGACACCAAATTAAACCCTGAGTTTGCCTTTCTACCCATGCCACCAGCACCGCCTATACCCCACAGGCACCGGGTTGCATCTCCTCACACTCAAACCTGATCCAGAAGTGTCTCCTCGATTTCGATTTTACTCTTTTTGAACGACGCTATTTAGCTCAATCTGTTTTCCTACAGATTGTGGTACTTGCTGCCACGTAGCTAATCCCTCCCTTCGTGTCTCGAGGAATGTGCAAAGCAGTGCCAACTCGTTTTTCGGGGCGGGTGGCACTGAACTCGGCGTTCGGGCAGTCAGTCCCGCGGCTGCGGCGGCTTCTCTATCCCTATAATGTCTCGGTCGCACGCGGCTTAAATACTGTTACTGCGTACCCTGCTAAAGGATGAGACTCCCACGCAGACATTTGCAAGGTACTTCCTTGGTACGTTTTTACGTGTTTTGCTTACGACGAGCCCCGCCAATCGTGGACATCAGTCGACGGATGCGGCTGCCGTATACAAGGCAAGCGTGGCCTTCCGTAGGCTTCTCTCAGCTACCTGGCCGGACGACGACAACACCTATGATAAGGTAATCGAAATCATGGGCGCTCTCCTGCTACCCTTGATGCCCCATGACCTGCGTTCCGTAGCGCACAGACTTCGTTCCAAGCGGATCACCACGTCTACGTTGCCTGGTCAATTCCGTGATTTCATGTGGCAACTCGGCTGGGGTCTGCTTTAAACTCAAGAGAGGCTAGAGCACGAGGGTGTGATGCGAGTATCCACATGTCTCAACTGCATGCCGATGGAGACAAACAGACACGCGACAGTCGAGTGTGTCGTGGCTCGTGTATGTTAATTGTCGCGCCGTCCATGGTGGGACTTCGTTCGGGGCCAAGGGCGAACGGGACTTTATTTCGGGCTGAAGGTCTTTGCGCGGGCGTTTCGCGGGCCTACTGCTGGTGGCGGCCCTGTTTAGCCTTTGGCGCAATCGTTGTGAAGCTGTGGCAGGCAACTGTCACCGTCGTGTAATGTGGCCTATGCTGGAACCGCGTGAGGCGAGAGATGCTCACCTTCTTATCGGACGAGAAGAAATTCCTGAAATGCCCAGAAATTCCTGGGATAGCCGGAATTTCTCCGCCACTGGTCGTGCCCTTTCGTTTGTGTACAAAACTGGCGAGTTCATCTAGCCTTTATCCCAGAGTGGCGATAAAAGCAAGCTTCGGTAATCTTTATGGTTTCCTATTAAATGTACTTTTGTTGTACTTTATGTAATGTTCTTGATATTCGTACCTGCATAGTGTCTGTTTATTAGTCTGTACATATGTGTTATCTGTGTACATAGTCTTGTACACCTGCTTAATTTCGTTATTTTTGTGCAAAGTGTAAATGAACCTTTTCTAAACGGTATGTAACCTGTTTCTGTCAAAGTACTTATGTATGAATAAATTTCCCTTTTATACATGTGCTCAGCAATTGAAACGGGATAATCGGCCCGCACGGTGGCCGCAGCGCTTGCACGTAGGCTCCCTAGGTGGCCGGCACTTTTTGCACCACGGGTGAGCGCTGTGCGGCCAAAAAACGCCCCTGCTTTCATTGCACACCATAATGCACCATCTCCGCGTCTGCAGCGCCCACCGGTGGCCCAAAAGGCACCGACAGCCATGCGGGCCGATTATCGCGTTCCAATCGCTGAGCACTGTACATTAAAGTACTGTACGGTTCCGGGCTGGCCCGAAAGTCTGCCCCCGGCCCATGGGCCGAGTAAGTAATTGTTGAGTCGGGCCCGGGCCAGGATCGGGCATAGGAGCTTCGAGTTCGGGTCGGGCCCGGATTAGGCCCTGGCGTGCTATTCGCGGTGGTTCCGCTAGGAGGCGCCGAGAGGGAAGCGCGGAGGAGGAGACCAGCTTCAGCATACGCCCCATACATTGGCGATACGTTGTTTCTCTATATTGATTCAATGCGAACCGCATTACCGTCGACGGTCACCGCGAGATGGGGCCTGCCGAATGTTTCACAGTTCTGCCAATCTGAAGACTATAAACACTGCAGCCCTAAGAAAATTTTAGGTCAGAGGCGTGTGCCCGGGAAGGCAGGCTACGGCACAGATTAGTGTATGCATTAGCGGTGCGCTTCAGGCACTAACAAAACGGTACTATACGCCCCGCTATACGCCACGATTAGCATTCTTTGCCTGCTTGAGGCCTTTGGAATCTATCTATCTATCTATCTATCTATCTATCTATCTATCTATCTATCTATCTATCTATCTATCTATCTATCTATCTATCTATCTATCTATCTATCTATCTATCTATCTATCTATCTATCTATCTATCTATCTATCTATCTATCTATCTATCTATCTATCTATCTATCTATCTATCTATCTATCTATCTATCTATCTATCTATCTATCTATCTATCTATCTATCTATCTATCTATCTATCTATCTATCTATCTATCTATCTATCTATCTATCTATCTATCTATCTATCTATCTATCTATCTATCTATCTATCTATCTATCTATCTATCTATCTATCTATCTATCTATCTATCTATCTATCTATTGCCATCAGTTCAGAAAAGTCATCGAATTGCCGTCATGACGTGGTCGTCATTTCATCAACGTCATCCCATCGTCATCATGCTGCCGCAATTCAATCGTGATCATGCCGCCATTGTCACGCCATCGTAGTCATTACGACACTGGGGTTCTTTAATGTGCACCTAAATCTAAGAAAACACCCGTGTACTTAGATTTAGGTGCACGTTAAAGAACCCCAGGTGGTCCAAATTTTCGGAGTCCCCCACTACGGCGTGCCTCATAATCAGATAGTGGTTTTGGCACGTAAAACCCCATTACCAGAAGACGTGCCCAAAGGCAGAGTCGTTTACAATATTTTGTCGATGCACAAATATATGTAGATTTTCGGCAGCAGTCATTGAAGTGCCGCTTTGCACTGCCGTGTGCATGATCGTCTTAATAGAAAAAACAAAAATGAAATACATTTTAAACAAGTTTTTAGAGCTTTCAAATAAAAGGGTAGGAAAAAAAATGTGAAATATTTACCCAAAAATTAATTTGTATGTTGAAAAATAGTGCAACTGGCTACTAGTTTCCATTATTTTCTTCACTATTTGTTCAAGCGAGTTGAATATCCTGCCATAGTTTATCACAAAATTAGTCCAACTAATTAAATTTAGACTTTCATGTGACCATTGCTATTAGATAAATACTTTAAGCACGCGCGCGTGCTGTACAAGTTTGCAACATTGGTGAAAAATAAGTCGCAGTTTCGCCCGAAAGGCGAAGCATCGATTGCGATAGCAAATTAGTGAAAAGCTATGCGAAGTAAGGATAGTGGTTTTATCGGCCGTATAAACTTGTAAACATAGGCATACATACTAACTAAATCAACAAGCATGGTGTCACACACGCACAAGCAAACATGAACACATCTCACTAGATGACCGCAAAAACTCGCTTTCAAAACACTGGAGTGAGGAAGCGCGGCAGCAGCAGCGAGCGAATTGACCTTCGTGCCGCCTCTCGGATCAACGCGAACAAATCCGCGAAAACACAGCGCGCGGCGGACTCTGTATCCCGTCGCAGATGGCATTCAAGATACAGCGGTGCGGGTGGGGGCGCGCGTCCGCCCGGGCCGCCCGGGCCACCCGGAGTAGAACCAGCCCCCCTTCCTAACCTTCCCTCGGAGCCTTGCGAGCGACGTAAGACCTTCCTCCCTGCTTCCCACCCTTGCGTGCGCGAGATTGCGCCGCGATCACCGGCTTACCCTCTCTAGCTTTCAGGGACACGAACCCGGACCTCACTTTCGCTCGACTCTCCGGCAAAGCAAGAGGAACGGCGACCTGGCGCAACACTGGCCACAACCTGGGCAGTGACCACTACATTATAGAACTGAACATACCCACAACGGTACACAACGACCAAAAGAAATTCAAGCACAAGCTCACAGACTGGACGCGTTTCCGCGCAACCCTCGATGAAGCCGACAACGACATCGAAGACATCGAGAAGTGGACGGAACGCGTAACCAAAGCAGCCGACTCGGTTACCGCCGAGCTGGACGTAGAAGAGGAAGTACCGCAAATCGACAGCAAGCTGGCTCACATGATCGAGGCTCGCCAATCCCTGCAAAGAAGATGGAAAAAGCAACGGCACAATCGACGGCTACGGAAACGAGTCGCCGAGCTGGGTCGCGCCATTGAAAAATACAGCAGAGAACTATGCACGCAGCAATGGCACGTAACGTGCAGCGCTGCGGACGGACAACTACATAAAGGACAGACTTGGAAGCTGTTGCGACACCTCCTGGACGATAAATCCACGAAAGGCCACCAGCAGCACAGGCTTGCCCAAACGATCTACACTGCCGTCAAGACACTAGGCGAAGAGGAAGCCAGCAAGCGCATCAATGCCAAGTACCTCCCCACAGCGGCCACCGAGATCCACCCCGACCACAATGGACCGCACAACCCAGAACTGGATCGAGAGATCGAAGAATGGGAAGTCCGAGCGGTACTACAAGAGCTCAACTGCAAGTCGGCGGCAGGACCAGACCGGCTTCACAACCGGGCGCTGCGTAACCTCAACGATGGGGCGATCGCAGCACTCACAAGATACTTCAACCAATGCTGGAGAGAAGGCAAACTACCGAAACAATGGAAGACGGCTCGCACGGTCCTCATACCGAAGCCCGGCAAGCCACCCAACATTGAAAATCTACGGCCCATCTCCCTGACGTCCTGCGTCGGAAAAGTGATGGAACACATCATGCGTAACAGGTGGAACCGCTACCTCGAAGACAAGGGCCTCTACCCGGACGAAATGATCGGCTTTCGAGAGAAGCTCAGTACCCAAGACGCCATGATACAACTCCAGCATGAAATCCTGGAAGTATCAGCTCCCACTCACGACAATAGAGCAGTTCTCGGCCTAGACCTGCAGAGTGCTTTCGACAAGGTACGCCACTCGGCAATCCTGTCGCAGGCCTCGCGGCTAGGACTTGGACGAAGATCCTACAACTACATAAGGAACTTTCTGTCCAACCGAACGGTAAAAATACAAGCGAGTAACCTACAACTAGAAGAAAAGACCCTCGGAAGCGTCGGCACACCGCAGGGCTCCGTGATATCACCGCTGCTCTTCAACCTGGTCATGATCGGAGTTGCGGAGCGACTAAACGCGCGAGTCCCGCACGTCCGTTACACGATCTACGCGGACGACATCACGCTATGGGTTGCCGGCGGCAGCGACGGGTACATCGAAGAAACGCTACAAGAAGCAGTGAACACAATAGAAGATCAGCTGGATGGCACCGGTCTCCGATGCTCGCCACAAAAGTCCGAACTCCTGATCGTCCCACCACCCGGGCGATATAGAAAGAAAGCCACTGAAGACTCGGAGAAGATCGTGCTCCGAACCAGAGACGGCATCGTCATTCCGAAAGTCTCTAAGCTCCGTGTCCTAGGCATGGTGCTCGAAGCCAGTAGGAGCAACGGCGTCACCGTCGACAAGATCATCACTAAGATGGGTATCGCCACGCGACTCATCAAGCGAGTTGCGACCCGGCACAGAGGGATGAAGGAGGCCAGCCTACTACGTCTGGTGCAGTCCTTCGCCATCAGCCACGCTGCCTACGTAGGCGCGTTCCACTACTGGAAAGTACAGGAGCGCGACCGGATAAATGCGGCCATCAGAAAGACATACAAGGCTGCGCTCGGCTTATTCAACTGCACGAGCACAGCCAAGCTGCTCGAGCTGGGGGTGCACAACACCCTCGAAGAAATCGCAGAAGCGCAAAGAACATCTCAGCGCGAGAGACTCCAAACCACACGAACGGGACGAAGCATCCTGGCCAGACTAGGCCAAGGCACGAACACTACTGACAACGAAGCGAAGGGACATCACGCCCTCCCGAAAAGGGCCCTCCACCGACTGGTGGTGGCGCCCCTACCAAAGAATATGCACCCGGAGCACAGCCAAGGCCGACGAGACGCACGAGCCAAGGCCCTCACTGAAGCACATGCCAACGATAACGGCGCCTTATACGTGGACGCCGCTAAATACAAAGACAAAGAAGACACATACGTGGCCGTAGCAATACGCGCCACAACGGGCGAAATCTACAGTGCTTGCAGCGTCCGTGCGAAGCAAGCGCATCAGGCGGAAGAAGCCGCCATTGCGCTGGCCCTCGCCGACAACAAATGTACAACGATCCTGAGCGACTCGCGCACAGCGGTTCGGAACTACGGCAGAAATAATGTGTGTGCCAGTGCGGTGCGCGTTGTGAAGTGCAGTGACAGACAGTGCACTGACGGACTGCGGACTCGTCTCCGATGGTTCCCGGCGCATCAAGGCTGCTACTTCGGGAGCACCTCCCCAAACCGCAATGAGACGGCGAACGCCGCTGCGCGAGGTCTTACTCGCCGCGTGGTGGCACCAGCGTCCCTCGTCTTAGCGGAGGGAGTAGCCACCGACGATGAAGACGACGAAGAAGAAGCCGAACTGGTAACGAGCTACGCGGACGTGCTGGAATGGTACCGGAGCGCACGTCGCTCCATGCCGGACCCACACCCGCAGCTCACCAGAGAACAGGCGGTACTCTAGACAGCTGCAAACGAACTCGGTGCTCACGCCTGCGCTCGCGCGCTTCATATGCCCCGACGTCTACGAGAGCTCAAAGTGTAGTGTGTGTAACAGTGCGACCGCCACGCTAACTCACGTGTTGTGGGATTGTAAACTGAATGCAGAAGAGGCAGCGGCCTACCCAGGCAGACTGCCAACGGACATTGCCCGTGCCGTAACGGCTCAGGACTCAGAGCAACAACTACAGGCGGTCCAGCGGATCGAGACAGCTCTCGCTCGCCAAACGCGCAGGGACGCACCCGACGGGACCCAGGTGCGACAGCCTCGTGGAGAACGTTGGATCCCCCGGCGTAAGCGTCGAGACGCAACTTGATGACTGCACATATATAGTCGGGTAGCAAGAGGGCCCTGCGTGGCACCCTGCTACCTCCGCCGGTGCTTTAATAAAATTCATTTCTCTCTCTCTCTCTCTCTCTAGCTTTCACTCGCACATACAGCATACCGCGCGGCGACGATTTTATCGCTCTTGGACTTAATACGGAACCTCACGGTGACGGCGACACCAACGGCAGAAATGCGCCTGGAGTGTCCATATAACTGCTATCGCAATAAAAGAAAACTGAACGCCGGAAATTTCTTTCTCTCAATGTACTTTTCTTTTGAATGATATTTTCACAACCCTCGACCCTCGTTGTTCATTGCTTTGAATTTGTTTTTCTAGTTCTAAGCGAGTTGCCTTCGAGCTTACGTGAGCAACCAAGCATACCACATCCCTATTTAATATGATGGGGAAAACAACAAAAACTCAGGGCCCTTCCACCATGTGAAGATAGAAGACCAGCGAAGCTCTACTTGTTGACAACTATATTGAGTTATATATGGTTAATTGCTATATTCATTGAAAAAAGACACGTACAGATAACTTCGTTGTTGTTATCGTCGTTTATTTTCTCTTTACTTCGTCACCATGGTAACCATTGCTTTGTAATCACATGTGATATACTGCAATTGGTTGCCGATGCTTTCGCGCCCACTCCCGCTTCTGTTCGCGAAGGCGATCGTCACGGGAACCTTGTTCTTCATCGATCACAGAGTGGCTATCCGACGTTACGGATCCTTCGGACGACACGCGTTCGGTTATGGCGGCTTCCTGTCGCCTTCGCGCCCATTCACGCTGTTGCTTACGCCGGCGCTCTTTCCATGCACGTTCTTGTTCTTCGGTACGGACTCCGCGCGCCCTGGTCATAGCAAGACCAAAGTACAACTGCTGAAAACGTCGCTAGAGCGATGTCGACGTCACAAGAAAACGAGGCACAGACATTAGTGGGTACACAGTGACGTTTTATTATTTCGCCATCCACTTCAGAGCCACGGGGCACCGCCGGCGCGCAGCGGGCTACTGTGGATGCAACTTGTCGACGCGACTACACACTCTTTCGACGCACGCACATTTAGTCAGAACCTAGTCATATAAAGCTTCGCTGTAAAAACTACGTTGCTTACGCTGTACATGCACTGTACTTAAAACCTTGCGTGATGAAACAAAAGTAGACAGAGTCCAAATTCACTTATTTTGCGAAACAAGGATGCCTAAATTGTCGACTGAAAACTACACCATTAGAATGAAACCGAATAAAAGAATAAGATTGGGATGTTCGGTGTGACAATGTGACAATAGTCACCAAATTCTATTTAATGAAGAAAACGTTCCAGTGGCCGTGTATTATGGCATTCCTGAAAGTCAGTAGCACAGCGCGCTTAAATTTACATTCGCGCGAAGTTTACTGGCTCGAGTTTTATCACTGTACATCGCGATGACTATATGAGATTCAAGAGTGAGATGAAATGGCTAGCCGTGTGTGCGGGAGTGTTCACTTATGACTTCGCTATATATTGCCGCACAACTATTTGTAAAGTGAATGTAAGACCGTTTATATCACACTTTAACGCAGGAGCATGGCGAACAAAGGATGTATTTATTTAGCAGCAACATCAGCGGAAAGCCTGACTTAGTGAAATCTGCCTCTTTGAAACAATCTTCATCTACTTTTTCTATATCCTCCTTCCTAAAGAATAAGCAGGCGTTGTGTCACTCTCGGTGGCAGTTACCAGCCTGCTCCCTCCCCGTTTCCCACGCTGTCTATTGTATGTGTATGTTTTCATATCGAATAATGGAAGAATAATCTGTGTGTGTTCGGCTAAAGTAACGACATGAAATTAAATGGAATGTAAATTTATCTCGCAGTTAGAGTAGCGAGGACGAGGGGACACAGCAAAAAGCTGCTTTGACGCAGCTTGAAGACCGCCCGGCGCCCCCCGTTGGTCACATGGCAGCATCTTTACTATAACCATGTGCACGGAGGAAGGAAACAAAACAGGAGAGGCCCTGACGTCCCTTTTTTGAAGCCGGAAGTGCAGCCATGTTGGTGTGCCACCTCTCTTTGCGCCTCCAATCAGGGGTTCTGCAGCTCGCCGAGCAGATGGGCGCGAACTTTGAACTTGCATTGTTACGAGCCGCCGGAAGTGTGTGTTCCTGACGCGCGTCAAAACAAAGCCTACAAAACTTCTGTAGCAGGTTTAGTGAAGCAGACGCGCTCCTGTGTTTTTCCGTGGCACATTGAAGAAGACAACGAAGTTCCGCGCCGTGATTGCTTGAGTGTATCTGTCGCTGGCCGACACTCATACTCACAGACCCAAAACACAACTTTCAAGCTCACACACCACACTCCAAAGTCAGCTTTTCTCGCGAACAAAATGTGCTGCGGGAAAGACACCGGCGGAAAAATCGTATCTCACTTTTCAGAGACCGCGAGCAGCAGCGAAAGCTTCAGGAGCGCGGTTTCCATGGCAACGTTGACATTTGGGGTACCCGTCCCAGTGCTGCTTTGCGAGAAACAGTACGTGACTTCCGCCACACCTTCTCCAATACGTTCGTGCTGGCCAGGGCCTCTCCTGGGGTTTCCTTCCTCCATGACTATAACCAAGAACTCGACCCTGCTTCGCATAGGCTCAAGGCTTAATGGGACGAACCGAACCGGACCGACCTGGGTAAGGGCCAGGTTTGAAATCACCGGGCCGGGCTCGGCCAACACATGTTACTTTCGGATTCGGGCCGGTCTCGAGCCGGGCCCGGGCTTGACCAAAAACGGCCCGTGTAGTGCTGTACCATGCAAATATAATATAAAGTGCATTGAACTGCGGAAGTATTCTCGGACGGTCACTTTGGGAGATATCACTTTCAGTTCGCGCTTATTCGCTGCTTGAGCGAAACCGGATGAACTGATTGGCTGGTTGAGCACTATACGTCACGGGAAACGGATAGCATCGCCGAAAGTGATCGCCCGAGAACACATAATCTGTTTTTGAATTTTAATCGTCTATGTAGTAATAAACTTCTTGTAAACATGCGCGTTGATATAACGTAACAAACGCCTACAGGATACGTTTTTGCGGTAAGACTCTGTTCAGAGTTAATAAGCTTCAGCTCGGGAGCTTCTATTTAAATACAGGAAATGGAGAAAACCGCTTTTCTTGGTAACAACCGAACCAATTTTAATAAGGTTTGTTTCATTCAAAAGAAACATTTAGAATCCAGCGAATGCAGGCAGCACATTTATTACAATCAAACGGAGGCTCGATGCACGTTCGAGCTGTCGGTGTCGTCATGCTGTTCAGCTGTACCGACGGCACACGCACAGCTCGCGCGCGGAAGGTTAGATGGTCTGGCTCTTAGACACAGGGAGTGCGTTTGGCTGCAAAAACGACGAAGCGAAGTGGACGCACCGTCAATGCTCCGCGAAATCGCCTCGATGATGGAGAGAGAATAAATACCTTTATTATGTGAATGTAGTTTTAGAGAGGCACCCTCATTCCTGATTGGCTTGAGTTCGGGCCGCGTCTTGGGCACTCGCGATCAGCCGTTGCTGATCCTCGAGGTCGGCGCTGGCCAAGGCTCTCACCCAAATGTCGTTGGTGTGATAAGGGTTCGGAGGATTTAGTGGTGCCTATCTGCAACCTCCTCCTACATGCCTATGAGAGACCCGGGTTCTACGCAGAAGCGGCATAGCGGAGATAATTGTGTAGAGGCTATGAGGTGATCTATGGTTGGGTGGGGGAATGTATTGACTTGTAGAGCTATGAGGGATCTATCCTGCTCTCTAGATAGTGGCTTGTGTGGGGGAGGGAATGCTCTGTGGATTAGCTCGTAATGTGTGGTGTCCTGGTATGAGAATATATAGAAGGTGCATGCGATCGGACTCGGATTCCTCGGCTCCAGCTCGGCGGGTAAAATCTCGAGCCACGAGGTTGGCGATCTCGTTGCCAGGCGGTGAGCTGGCGCCCATATGATCATGACCTGTCTCGTTGGCTTTTGATTGATGATTCTGAGCGTGTTGGTACGAATTATGCCGCTAGCGAAGCTGCGATTCGTCTGTTGAGAGTCGGTCACTATCACCTCAACTTTTGTTTGGGAGAGCGTGAGGAGTATGACCGCTTCCTCGGCTTGGAGGGGATTGTTTCGGTGGAATGAGATACTGCTCCGATTGTGCTCCGATGTTCTTTATTCGCGATTCTGGTGGCTATTCTGGCTGCTCGTCTGGGGTAAGGCGCCGCCTCCGTGTACGCTGTAGAGGGTTGACTCCCGTATTGCTTGTGTATGACCCGGGCCCGGGCCCGCTTTGCTGGCCTGGCTGCTAGTGTGACCGTTGTGCGCAGGTGTATACTATAAGCACAGTATAGCGTTCCTGCTGAGATGCAGCGTCAAAGCTCCTTGGCGGCGTCGTGCCAACATGTCGCAACCGCGTATAGTTAGCACAGAGCCCGAAGAGCTTGAGTGCAACACTAAACTTTGGTACCGCTGCCAATGTGTCACCATTCGGACGAAACTGCCAATCTTTCATTGCGGGTATGAGCCACCGCCGAGTAGATCGATGCACCATGAAACGGTGAAAGACCCGTTAATCTCTTCACAATACTAAGTATATCTCACTCGCCCATGACGAGCACGAGTTCATCCCCTTCCCACACGCACGAATAAACAATTGCGCAATTATTTCCACGTCTGTTCCCTTGAAGTGCCAGTTAATGACTCAGGTCAGACACACTGAGGGATTGACTGATGGATGGATAGTGATTACCTGGCTAGAATTGGAAGTGCTGGCCAATAATTTCACCAGCTTGTCCGCAACGATGAATTACAGAACTCCGAACCAGTGAGTCGAGCAATGAGAATCTGATCTAAGAAAAAAATGAAACTTTGAGAAATGTCTGCTAATGCGTAAGCATTCCTTGGCTCGGCTGTTGCTTCGCTTTTGCTTACTTGCTTTCCCAAGCTTATGCATGTCTACTCATCGCTTTTCCGGTGCCAAAGAATGCTTACGCATTAGTAGACATTTCTCAGAATTTCTGTACAATTTTTGTCACTCATCAAGTCTACCCTGCTTAGACCACATCATAACGTTCCAAACACAATTATATTCCCTACAATCACGGGATTACAATCTTTTATTGCTGCGTTCTGTACAATCTTATTTCTGTTATTGTTTCCAATTTTATTTGTTTTTTTTGTTAAAACCTCATTGCGATGACGTCACCAATCCTGTCTTCGTTTTTTAAGGCTACCAATTGTCTACTATTACACTATTATCACATCTACATATCAGCTGTTTATAATTTGTTATACTCTGCAATCCCCAATCAGGCTTCTTTGCACGCCCACCAATAATGCGGTAAAGTAAGCTTTCAAGGAACGTAATCTGTCAAGGGGGCATGGCGAGAACGGATCTCTCTTTTATTTTACTATATGTACACTTCAAGCGCATTTCTGCCGTCGCCTCCGTCGTCACCGTGAGGTTCCGTATAAAGTCCTATGGTGATAAACTCGTCGCCACGCACCATATGCTGTATGTGCGAGTGAAAACGCGCGAGGGACGCGCGCTTTCACGGAGAGCGAAGGCACGGCGGAGAGCAAACGCGACGTGTTCCGTCATGCGAAAGGTCGTGGGGGGATGGGAGGGAGGCAGGGGAGGCGACGTTCTGCTGCGGCACCAACTTCGTATCTTGCGACCGGGCGCAAGGGAAACAGGCGACTCAATCTCCCACGCGAAAGGAGGAAAGTGGGAAGGCAGCATGGGAGGGAGCGGGCGCGGCTTCCACTCTGCCACCAACTACATACTTGTGCTTTGCGTGGCTGAGGGCTGTCGCACGCACCGTCTCTTGAAAGCGATCTCTACACGGTTCCCACCTTTGTATGCGCTGTGATTTCGGGGCTCAGTTTCCGTTGAAGCGATAGACCGCACGAATCTTCGGTTGCTGCTGCGGCGCTTGCTCACGCCAGCGTTTTGACAGTGGTTGTCTGCGGTCGTCGAGTGTGATCTATTCATGTTTGCTTGTGCGCGCTGACACCATGCTTGTTATTTCAGTTAGTAAGCGAATGTGTCCAAGTTTATGCAGCCGACAAGACTACTATCCTTACTCCGTATTGCTCTGTACTAGTAAATTTGTTATCACAATTGATGCTTCGCCTGTCGGGCGAAACTGTGACTTTTTTTATTTTTACAGCGAAGCTGTTTATGGCTAGGGTTTTGTGGATCTATGTGCGTGAGCAATAAGTCAGGTCCTGCGCGAACGCGCTCGTGCCCCTGCTCACGCGTTCGTCGTCGTCTTCTTCCACAGCTAGCTCGTCGGCGTCCCTCGTATATGTATTTTGAGTCGATAGGTTATCAACAGACGCCATTTTCAAGATCAGTAGACTTCCAGGTAAATGATTAAGGTTTCTCAAAGATTTGCCGCTGTGCGACCCGCGTCAACTATGTATACGTTCGCACCGTCCTCTCCATGTCGGCGTTCCAAGCACTTGCGTATCTAGTTTCCTTTCCTTCCGCTCTCCCGTGGTGGCGGTGCCGTCGAAACGTCATACTTGTATTCTTTCCTCCGGTTCCTTCCACGCGAATGCATATGAAAACCAGAAAGATAAGTTGCCGTTCTCCATTTTGAATTTGACTTCTCTTCTGTTGATGTAATGGGGAGGCTGCGTATAGTCCGGACTCCCCCGAGGGGCAACGCGCCTATTAAGAGTGACGGTGAGAACAGATGCGAGAACGCAATCGGCGCCGGCGGGCCGCAAGCACCAATCGTCCACCGATCAGGACAACAAATGTGTGTGCGTACCTTTCGTCAGGATTACCACCGATCAAGGCAATAAATGTGTGCGTACTTTTGTTCAAAATTCTGTGTCATGTCTGTGTCGTGTGCTAAACAGCTTCGCTGGTCAACCACCTTCACAGAGTGGAATGACTCATGATTTTTACAGCGAAGCTGTATATCGCTAGCCAATTCGTCCGTCTGTCACCTGTGCGTAGAAACTATCAATCAGCAATGGCTCGAGCGTCGTCGTCTTCTTCCACAGCTGGCTCGTTGGCGCCACTCAGCGCAACAGCGCGAACGCGCTCGTGCAACTGCTCCCGCGTTCGTCGTCGTCGTCTTCTTCCACATCTGGCTTCGTTGCCGCTCGTCCTTCCAATGTAGCATTTCACTTCTCTCCTGTCACCGAAATGGGGAGGACGCGTTTATGGGGACGCCTTACGTGACGTACAGATTTAATTTTGAAGCAATTTAATTTTGTATAATCGCAAGAGTAAATGCGACAACGGCGGACTGCGGGCATACCGTCAATGACGTCGTTTTCTCCATCACAGCCGAACGTGCGTGTAGCCCCATTAAGAAACACAAAGACGTAACCAATAATCGAGAAATACTTTAATGTACCGTTGGGATTAACGAAGTGATATACACCGAGGCCGTACGTTTGAACTTCGCTGGTTAACCATCTGTACGGAGTGCTTGGGTGCTGATACCTTTTTTTTTTCATTTTCCGTTTCTTCCTTATCTATTCTAAAGCTACCAATCATCTACACTTGCACTATTATAACGATTAAATGTCTTAACATCACCAATTGTGCATTTATTTTGCCGATAAAGTGTTGACACTTTTCGCGTTATGGGCAGATTTTGCTGGGGTGCTCGTTAAAGAATGCTTATGCATTAAAAAAATCCGGTAGTACCCATCTTACAATGAATGTCGACGTTAATTCCACGATCATCGAAACAATGTAGCGACACACCGTATTGAGAATGCCGATACGCGTCGTGAGACGTGCATGCAGCCGGGCGCCTCTCTCGCGCTTCCATCTTGGCCCGCTACGCCATCTCGCGGCTTCGCGCGAAATCCGCGCGTGTGTGAATATATGTTCAGACGAAAACAATCTGAATATATATGACGCGGGTTCGATGCCGCCCAGCACCGGATGAAATTTGAAGGATTTTTTTGTCATTAAAGAGCGGCAAATACCCGATGACCCAAGTTGGTCCGCCGGTTGGTTTCGAACCTTGCATGCAGCAGCACACCCATTAGACGACGGACTATGCCCAGTGACCCAAGATGGCGGGAAAACGGTTAGACACATAGATAGATAGATAGATAGATAGATAGATAGATAGATGAAAGTTTGTGAAATATCCTAAGAATGCTAATCACATTTGAATTAGAACCCGGGCTAACAAACTTTTCTCGCCCAATCCACCATCATTATTTTTCCAAAGAGAAAATTGTTGCGTGAGCGTTGCTTGTTTGAGCCGCACACCATCAGAATTGAAGGAAGGACGCTTGAACTTCGCCTATAAGAGTGGAACGCGGTAGCATTCAAATATCCCTGTCGGCTTATCAGGCTTTTTTCTCGTATATTCAAAATTACAATCCGACGCTATCACGTCTGTAGGTTGTGGTTAAGTCGCACTTCACGATTTTTTGCGACACGGGGCCCTTAACGCCGTCACGTTAATACAGTTACAATTCAGCCTTCTTCCCGGCGCAGTCGCGACAAGAGCTTCTTGATCGACCGCCTCCGGCAGTCGGCAGAAAACGTCATGGAGCGGTTTTAGTCGCGCGTTCATCCGCGCCGTTCAGTGCGCGACGCGAGTGTGTGTTTTAAGAAGAAGGAAGTGAAGGGAGACTCACCCGCACGTGCGGCTTGCACAGTATGGCCTGCAACTCTTCCATCTCCGGCGTGGTCCCCATCGGGCAGTCCTGGATCCACTCCAGCACCTGCGTCCACCCAATTATGAACTGAAGAAGGCAGCAGCGCTCAAAGTGCTGACCTACGTACGGATGATGTCACGAAACACTCGAGACATATAAGACCCCATAATAACATACCAAGAACGTTTCAGCTTGTCGTCATAGCAGTTCGGTGTCAACACGGAACCGCTGTTATACACGCTACGTCAAGGCTAAGAAGGCTTTGCTGTAAAGAAAGAAAGATCGCTCCCGCCATGGCGGCTCAGTTGCTATCGTGTTCTGTGACTAGCGCGAGGTCGCTGTTTGCATTGAATTGAAGTTAATTTCTTGCGTAAAGAACAGGAGTAAGAATATGTGAACAGTGCATTTGGAATCCCTAACTCGAGGCAAGTTGTAATGGATAACAAAGTTATGTGCAGAAACGTAGCAGAATACATAAAACACAGATACACGCACTTAACTCACTAAGCAACAATAACCACTTTTATATCAGAGAAGGTAAACAATTGTACATAATACAAAGTATCTTCACAATGCAGACGGTATACTAATAAAACATTTGCAAGTAAAAGCATGCGGTGAATGTTATATTAAACAAAGGAAATAAGGTCATGAAAATATAGTTTTAATGACGCCCTAAAATTAGCTGCTTGTTTTACTTCTGTGGGTAAACGTTTCACTGGACTATGCCAACACTTGAAATTCTTCATTTACCATGCACACAGCGGACCTTTGGAACCAGAAATTTCTTTTACAGCGTAAGCTGGGCTCATTCCAATAGCCGTTTCGGTGGGCGATGGTGCCGTCGCCGCCGCCGGTTGTGTCCGGCGTCCGTAGCAGCTATCGCCGGGAATGAGAAAAAGAAAAATGCCGCCAGTTCCACGAAGTGAAATTTGTCGAAACAACGGAGCAGTGGTCGTTCTCTTTCTGCGATTGCCGCGTATGTTTCTTTTTTTTTCACTGTGGTAGTCTTCGTTTTAGACCGAACGAACGACCACATCTCAACCGCTTCGACAGATTTCAAATACCAGTTCCCACCGGGATCGAACACGGACCAGCTGCGCGGGAGTCAGCTACTCTATCACTGAGCCGCGCCAGCGCTTGCTGCTTGCTAGCCCTATAAACGTGTCCAAGCGTGCGGAGAGACACGCGATGTGACATGCGCGCCGCGTAGCGTCGACGCATGCACACTTTGAATTGCAATTGCATATTATTACACCAGGTAGAACGCCATGTAGCAGATGCACAAGTAGCTAGCTATACGAGGTAGTCAGAGAAGGTTTGACGAACAAACAAGAAGTTTAAGGAGACCTATACAAGGATGCTAAAAACATCATATATATATATATATATATATATATATATATATATATATATATTGTTATGCAATGAGAGACACAGAGACAGCCCCCGGTGCTGGGCCAGCTGTTCTATTATCTGCCAACTTCCTCTTCCTCTACCTCGCTCTTCGCCCAAGCAGCCTAGATATGGTGCCGTACTTCCACATAACACTCGGCCACGCTGCGGACCTGGCAAACAAAAAAGAAACGACAGTTCAGGCCAATCGGCGTAATCTTTTCTTGAGGCACGACACGTGCACGGCGAAGTTATTTATTTTGCGTTGGTCAAGTCCAAAGCTTGGATCCGAGGTGCTAACGCGCCATGTATTATCTCCTACGCGCTCGGTGAAGGGCCCCTAAAACATTGCTAGTAGCTTCTTGCCTGGACAGTTGCCACCTCTTTGCACCCACACATCGTCTCCGATGTTGTACGCAGGGGCAGGTCGACGGCGGCGGTCATAATAGCGCTTCTGTTTTTCTTGCGCTTGTGTGGCTTTTTCTTTCGCCGCCGCTCTGATCTTCTGGCAGGCAACTGTGCGACTGCCAGGGCGTGCGACGCTAACGGGAGCATCTAGCCTGAGGACCGCTTTCAGCTGGGGCAGCTTCCCATATACGATTTAATACGGCGTCACACCAGTAGAGGTCTGCACCAGTGGCGTAGCCAGAAATTTTGTTCGGGGGGGGGGGGGGGGGGGGCTCAGGTTGCAGCGCGGCCTCCTCCTTATAGAATTTGTCGAGGGATCAAATGCATGAATAATAACTGCATTGCCAATTCCATTGTATATTAGATGCTGCAAACGAAATATTGAACGCTATGCACTCTCCATTAAAACATGTATGTTGTCATAAAGGAATAAATTCGTATTCCCCAAAATTGTGCCATAAATAACTGATATCAATGCTTCCACGTTTTTTTTTGTTTGTCTAATTAATAAGTAAAGAAAACATCACATGAACTTTAGAACTATTGACCGTTTTCGCGGAGCAGTTTGTTTCAGAGAAACGAGATGGCGCTCACGGCGGCGCGCCATACCTCTCCTCAGCGACCGCGCACGAATACGAAACCATTACCGCTTCTACCTTGCTTCTGTGCGATCAGCTGTCGGAAATGCAACTGAGTTTTCGCTAACACACTGTGCTCCAATCATGCTAGATTGAATAATGTGGATTGAAGACGTGTGCAGTAGTTGGCTGCAAAAATAGTGACTGGCATGTTAAGGAATAGAATGAATCTGTGTGGCGAAGTTCGCGGACCGCTGCTGCAACTGTCCGAACGTGTTACCGGCACTTCGTGATGCACGGCTTTCCTCGAGGATACAAAAATTTGCTCATCCGCCAGCCTTGTATCGCTAACCTTCAAAGAAAGGGCTTCATCCCCAGAACGTCGGCAACAGTGAGTACCACTCGTTAAACAGTGACAAAGGGAGTAGCGCCGCTTCCTGTCATAGTAAGTTTCGCGCACGTTATCTATACACATCTGTCCAAATGGTAGGAAAACTTACGCCCACTCTATCGCCGACGTATCAAGAATAAGTGAATGGACTCACACTTGAATATATGGGCACTGTATACACACAATAAATGGCGGACTACACCTATGGCCAACCAATGGTCGAAGCTGAATGTTTCGTGATGGTCCACAAGAGTAAGCAAGTTACTAGCTGTAATATATATTTGCTACAAGGTATTACAATGTACAAAACAGCTACGTTTCAAGCCTTGTGCGCAGCAAGAACAAATCTATCGGATTCGGAACTGAGCACACCCACGAGTGATTAGGCAGAAAATAATCAGATAGTGGCCGCACCGAGGAACTTCACTGAGTCAGAAACTGACAAGCCACTGCTCCAAATTTTTGCCGAATAAAGAACAAAGAGCAAAACACACTAATCTTCACTGAATTCATAATCGGACAGCTTGGAATACATATTTAGCCCCGCTTTTAGAACAAGCACCGTATACGTTGCTTATGCCATTTGGACATAGCTTAATCAGCTCCGAAAGCGCTTTTGCATGTTCTCTGAAGCTGTGATCAAAGCTTTGTGTCGTCCATCTAGTCACCGTCTATGATATCTCCGAAAACAGAGGTTTTCTAAGCCGCGCCGGTGTCATACACTTCCATTGTAAACAAGGAGGCAACGAAGGCAGTTTAGGCAAGCAATGGACGCGTCACCACGTGATCAAATATGGCAGCGCCCACGGGATCGCCGCGAAAAGGGTCAATATCAGTTCGAAACCAGCAAAGTAGTACATGCAGCTTATATGAAAAGCGTAAAGGCCATGAAATGAATAAGTTGAGGACAAATATTTTCATGAATCTTTGTCATTCAATAACCTTGTTTAGATTTTCTACATATGCAACGCCCAGGAAGAAACCTCAATGACGCTATCCCTCGTTACAATCGATTGCGCAGGGGCAGCTGTAACTCGTCGTGTATTGTAATTACACCAAGATAATACTCGCAGCAGTGAGTACAAATAAAAAGTGGGAGTTCTGCAAATTATATATTAGAAATTGCGAAGATAGAATGGAATATACAAATGCGAAGATACAATTCGCTAAAGGGCAAAAAAAGAGAGTCGCTGGAAACAAAGTTCACTGCTTCTATACACAAAACCTCGCAATAAGATATTTAAAAATACGTATGAGTCTCCAATAAATCTACGTATTTAAGCAAACGTTAGTGTATATAATGCGTCAAAGAAGATAAATAAACACGTTGCTCAATCACACATAGTAAACTTTGCGCACAGAAAGACAGATGATCTAGGCAAGAACATAACTATGATCGCAGAAATCGTGATATGTACTTGGGCCATGCAGCGGTCGCGACAGCGCCATGTGGGTAGAATAATAGAGGAATAATGCATAAATCAGTACGAAAATGTGTCATTTCACTGCCTGCACAACGCCAACAATTATTCTGCACCCAAAATTAAAGGAGGGTATTCCTTCGTTTCAAAAAAGAAATAAAAGCAGGTAGCTGAAAATGAAAGAAAAGGACAAACGAAGGCCACAGATGATGTGGTAAGTTGAACTACCCAATATCCGAGTGTGTTTTTGGCGAACGCCGCGTGGGCCGGGCTTTCAATGAGCAAGGTCGGTCAAAATTGGTTATTGGTATTCTCGTAATTTTTGTATTCGTGTGATAATTGTGATCATGATGTTAACTGCTAGAAAAAACGGCGAAAATTTCTGCGGTTTTAAAAGCTAATGAACGGTCATACGTTTTCATAATTAAGAACTTATGGACCTGAATGAACAGTGCTTTTTACTTGCATTGATTTTTGCTGCTTCGCTATCTAAACGACAAACTTCTCTCGGCGGGAAAGTTGAGCGAAGCGGTCACGTTGATGCCGAGGTCGCTGTGGGTGTATAGACGCGCCAGCCTAACCACGCGTTCCACAGACATTGTAGAGCGCAAGTAGTTTTTTAGTAAACTCTTGTTAAAAAATATTCTCTCTGCGCTAGCAGTGGGCACTGGAGGGGTGACTAGAAGCTGCAACAGTATTTACACATTTACATAGAACCTGCAGTCGCAATGAGAAAGAGCATTCCGGTTCTAAAACCTAAAACACTTCCTCGATGTCGTTGGCATCCTTGTTTAGGTACCTTGCACAAACAGTAGGCTGTTCGATTCCAGCGATGTCCGTCGTTTCGTCAGGAGGTATGGAGAAGCAGCCTGCTTTTGAATCTAGGCTTT
The DNA here is from genome assembly GCF_013339745.2 of Dermacentor silvarum. Taxonomy (NCBI): domain Eukaryota; kingdom Metazoa; phylum Arthropoda; class Arachnida; order Ixodida; family Ixodidae; genus Dermacentor; species Dermacentor silvarum. The sequence goes on from NC_051155.1 coordinate 120,888,223, forward strand.
CTTTGATAATGTCACCACAAGTTTCTATAATTTGGTTTTGTGCGTCTGGGCTTAAATACGAGGCATTAGTGGGGCATATTTCCAAATGGTTCTTCAGATATGTATCTCCACAATCAGCTCGCAATCGAAGAAGCACTCTGAGAATGCCTGTGTTTTCAGCAGGGGCATTGCTTAAATCCATAGGGCCCCTGTTCCTGTGGCCACGGAGAGTCAGACCTTGTCGCCCGCAAAAAAAAAAAAAAAAAAAAAAAAATCTCAATAATAGGCTGTTTACTTTCTTCTGTTTTCTCATATTTTACTTTGGCTGCCCTGGTCCAGCTGATTAATCACATTAGGCACGCTTCCTGAAAATGTTTGGAGACAATTATCAGCTGCTAGCTGACAGTCACGGTGATATTTAGTATTTTCATGTGTGTGGGAGATTGCGAGCGCGCGCTTCCATTTATGGAACGGCTTGGGCACGAGCGTTCCAGTGCGCGCATGTTGGCCCAAGTTTATAAGAACATTAACCCCATAAAGTTCTAGAATTGAAAATCTTTTAAAGCATGCCTTTGGAAATGTCAGCACACCTTTCGCGTCAAAAGTTTATGAGAACTTTATACCCATGAAGTTTCGTAATTGAAATCCATGCGCTCCGTACATTCCGCGGCCGCTGCGAGATGCCGCAACGCGCCCGCTCGCTATCGAAAAGCCGTTGAAAGTTTGTGCTCGGATGGGGCTCCTTGCGTTATGTGACTCCAGGTGCAAAGGCGTTGTCACGAAATCCAGCCCCAGTTCGCAATGTTCGTGCCGAAATGTCTTTTCGAGCGTGAAAAAGACATTGTAGACAAAATCCAGAATGATTGCCGGCGTCGGTGGTAGTTTTGGTCGGTGGTGCATGCCCGCACGAAAAAATTTCGGGGGGGGGGCTGAAGCCCCATCAGCCCCCCCCCCCCCCCCCCCCCCCCCTGGCTACGCGCCTGGTCTGCACCACTGTATTGACCGCATAGACAGCTGCCGGAAGGTGGACGTCCCAATCGGCCTCTCCTGTCCGCCCTACTTTTGTATATGGAGCGAGCCTTGCCTGAATGCTCTGGTTTGTTCGCTCAGTCAGGCCGTTTGCCTGGGGATGAAACGCGGATGTATAATGATTCTGCAGCCCCGCCGCGGAAAGAAAAGGTACTTTCGTAGTTCCCAACTGCAAAATGTTGTGGCACGATCTGATATCAATTTCTTTGGTAAGCCATGTCTCCATTCAAACCTGTGTTGCAGAAAATAGACTAAATGAATGGATGCCAGGGATGGTACGGCAGTAACTTCCACGTATTTGGACAGATAGTTCACAGCTGCAATGATGTAGCGGTTTCCAACAGTGGAGGTGGGTAGCGGCCCTATGTAGTCGATGCCAATCGTATTAAAGATGTCTTCGGGTATCTCCACGGGTATTAACAGTCCAGGCTGGCGGTGCCCTGGCAGTCGCTTAAAGTGTTGACACGCTTCGCAGCTAGCAACGTAGGAGCGCCCATTGCTTTGAATCTTCGGCCACCAGAAGCGTTCTTGTAGCTTGCGGAGCGTGGCTCGCTGACCAATGTGCCCTCCTTCGGGGGTGTCATGAATGGCTCGCAGTATCTCTGTGCGAAAACATTTCGGAACGGCCAGGAGGTAACGTTCTTCCGAGCGGTCCTTTTGCAACCAACGACGGTACAATACACCAGTGCGTATTCCAAACATCGAGTTTGTTTTTGTGCCAGTTATGGAGGCAATAGTTGTCGCGATGTCTTTGTCCTTCTGTTGCGCTTTGGGCAAGTCTACTTGGGCAAAAAAGATGTGATTTTGCCTGTTTCGTTCCAAACGTTCGAGGGGATTGCGTGATACGGCATCGGCGATGTTATTCAAGACCCCGGCACGATGACGCACGTCGAAATCACATTCTTGAAGCGTGATAATCCACCGGGCGAATTCGTGCTTTAGCTGTTGCTTAGAAAACATCCACGTTAACGCAGAATTATCAGTTACCACGGTAAATCTGCGCCCGAACAGATAGTGTCGGAATTTATCATCCACGCTCCACACCACTGCCACACATTCCAGCTCATTGGAGTGATAGTGGCGCTCGGTGTCGGGGGGTTTTCGGCTGGCATAAGCAACGATGTGTTCGACGCCATCAGGATCGCGTTGCACGGGCACTGCCCCTAGACCGACTTGGCTACCATCGGTGTGCACTTCAGTGGTCCAGTCATCATTGAAGTGGCTTAATACTGGACAGACAGTCAACTTTTGCTTTATCGTCCGGAAAGCGTTTTCTTGCGCGGCGCCCCACTTATACTGTGCGTCCTTTTTAAGGAGATCACTCAAGGGAGCTGCGATCGAAGCGAAGTGTGGAATAAACCAACGCAAATACGAGGCCATACCCATAAATGACTGAACCTGCTTCAATCTGGTTGGTGTGGGATATTCCGACACTGCCGCTATGCGCTCCGGGAGTGGCTGAATACCTTCAGGGGAAATATTATGTCCAAGATACGCTATATTAGACAAACCAAACTGGCACTTCTCGCGGTTTAAGCGAAAACCCGCCTCGTAAAGTCTGTACAGCACTTCATCTAAATTGCGAAGGTGTTCATTCTCGGTGGTTCCAACAACCAGGATGTCATCTAAGTAGACCACACAAGCTCGGTTCTTCAGAGACCCTAGAACTGAATTCATCGCGCGCTGAAATGTACTAGGGGCCGTTCGCAGCCCAAACGGCATGCGATTGAATTCATACAAGCCCGATGGAGTGCGAAAGGCTGTCTTGCACTTTTCTTCAGCGACGTTGATCTGCCAATACCCTGCACGTCAGTCGAGCGACGAAAAGAACCTGCAGTGGCGGACTGTGTCAATAGCGTCGTCAATGCGGGGAAAGGGGTACTAGTCGGACGTCGTACACTTGTTTAGCTGCCGGTAATCCACGCAGAAACGCAAGGACACGTTTTTCGTCCGCACGAGCAGATTATATATATATATATACAGGGTGTTTCAGCGAACACTTTCAAAAATTCTTAAAGGTTGCCCGTGTGAATTCTAAGTGGGGATCGCCTTGCGAACTCCACGGCTACAATTTGTAAATTGCAATATGGGCCATCAGGTAATTAGTTTAAAACTTAATTAGTGAATTTTTAATTAGTCGATTATGCATTTCAATTTCTTGTTGAAGTAACGTCCGCCGCTTCGACTGAATGACTGAACTGCTTCAATCTGGTTGGTGTGGGATATTCCGACACTGCCGCTATGCGCTCCGGGAGTGGCTGAATACCTTCAGGGGAAATATTATGTCCAAGATACGCTATATTAGACAAACCAAACTGGCACTTCTCGCGGTTTAAGCGAAACCCCGCCTCGTAAAGTCTGTACAGCACTTCATCTAAATTGCGAAGGTGTTCATTCTCGGTGGTTCCAACAACCAGGATGTCATCTAAGTAGACCACACAAGCTCGGTTCTTCAGAGACCCTAGAACTGAATTCATCGCGCGCTGAAATGTACTAGGGGCCGTTCGCAGCCCAAACGGCATGCGATTGAATTCATACAAGCCCGATGGAGTGCGAAAGGCTGTCTTGCACTTTTCTTCAGCGACGTTGATCTGCCAATACCCTGCACGTCAGTCGAGCGACGAAAAGAACCTGCAGTGGCGGACTGTGTCAATAGCGTCGTCAATGCGGGGAAAGGGGTACTAGTCGGACGTCGTACACTTGTTTAGCTGCCGGTAATCCACGCAGAAACGCAAGGACACGTTTTTCGTCCGCACGAGCAGATTATATATATATATATACAGGGTGTTTCAGCGAACACTTTCAAAAATTCTTAAAGGTTGCCCGTGTGAATTCTAAGTGGGGATCGCCTTGCGAACTCCACGGCTACAATTTGTAAATTGCAATATGGGCCATCAGGTAATTAGTTTAAAACTTAATTAGTGAATTTTTAATTAGTCGATTATGCATTTCAATTTCTTGTTGAAGTAACGTCCGCCGCTTCGACTGAATGACTGAACTGCTTCAATCTGGTTGGTGTGGGATATTCCGACACTGCCGCTATGCGCTCCGGGAGTGGCTGAATACCTTCAGGGGAAATATTATGTCCAAGATACGCTATATTAGACAAACCAAACTGGCACTTCTCGCGGTTTAAGCGAAACCCCGCCTCGTAAAGTCTGTACAGCACTTCATCTAAATTGCGAAGGTGTTCATTCTCGGTGGTTCCAACAACCAGGATGTCATCTAAGTAGACCACACAAGCTCGGTTCTTCAGAGACCCTAGAACTGAATTCATCGCGCGCTGAAATGTACTAGGGGCCGTTCGCAGCCCAAACGGCATGCGATTGAATTCATACAAGCCCGATGGAGTGCGAAAGGCTGTCTTGCACTTTTCTTCAGCGACGTTGATCTGCCAATACCCTGCACGTCAGTCGAGCGACGAAAAGAACCTGCAGTGGCGGACTGTGTCAATAGCGTCGTCAATGCGGGGAAAGGGGTACTAGTCGGACGTCGTACACTTGTTTAGCTGCCGGTAATCCACGCAGAAACGCAAGGACACGTTTTTCGTCCGCACGAGCAGATTATATATATATATATATATATATATATATATATATACAGGGTGTTTCAGCGAACACTTTCAAAAATTCTTAAAGGTTGCCCGTGTGAATTCTAAGTGGGGATCGCCTTGCGAACTCCACGGCTACAATTTGTAAATTGCAATATGGGCCATCAGGTAATTAGTTTAAAACTTAATTAGTGAATTTTTAATTAGTCGATTATGCATTTCAATTTCTTGTTGAAGTAACGTCCGCCGCTTCGAGTAGTGCAGCTCATTAACTTGGGCTATCTGCCACAGGCAACCTTAAATAAATTTTGAAAGTGTTCGCTATATATATATATATATATATATATATATATATATATATATATATATATATATAAATATATATATATATATTGCGTACCTGGGCCGCGATTTTGTAGCGAGGCATAGTGACTTATTCTATTGTAGTCTTATCCTCGGAGGCACCGCTCACGGCCGGTTGATCCGGTTGATAACGCGAGCGGACCGTCGCTCCGACCACTGACAAAGCGCGATAAGCGCGAAAAGGCATTATGACCGGAAAGGAATCGCTAGAAAATCGCAGCCCTGGCTAAATCAAGCTGGCTCATCATTAGCATCGTATCATGCTTGTCTTGCGATGTGAGACGCCCGCCGCGTAGCGTCTACACGTGCGCCCTTTGCATTGCAGTTGCATATTATTACACCAGGTGGCACGCCATGTAGCAGTTGCATTGTTAATTCTGAAAATTAAACGCCGTGCAACTTTTTGCCCGCGGACAACTGACGCAGCACGTGCAGACGCAAATGCGCATTAAAGCACCGATGCGTCAAGATGGCACTACGCAAGCGGCCGTCCAGCACATCAACACTTCTTCCACGATACGATGCGCCCCGTGAGACAGTGACCGTGCTAACCATCTCGCCGGCTAAACAGTCACACACAACAACACCTCAAGCAAACGCATTTCGTTGTGTGTTATGTGTACTACGTCGACAAACCCAAGTGGTGCACGTAAGGTAACATATAACATGACCTTACCACTCTCGTATTGCACCGAACGCTGAGCAAAATAAACATTCAGCATAAAATCCCCGCAAATTATCGTCAATCAACGTAAATACTACAGAAAGCTTCGCTAACACTGATTCCCACAGTGCGTGGGATCCGCATGATCCTTTATATGGACACTCGAAGCGCATTTCTGCCGTCGCCGTCGTCGTCGAAGTGACGTTCCGTATAAAGTGCAAACACGATAACGTCGCCGCGGCGCGCCGTAGGCTGTATGTGGGAGTGAAAACTTGCGAGAGTCAGCCGACGATCGTGGCTCAATCTCGCGAGCGCGCAGGAGAAAGGCGGGGCAGAAGCGTGCCGCCTTCTGTCGCGCGCGAGACACGGGGATGGAGGGCGCTTTCTACTCCTTAGGCTGCTGCATACGGCGCGGCCACGCGGGCGCCGTATCCGAAGTTGACAGCAATCTGCTACGTGGACGAAGTGCGTGACCGCGCAGGCCTCAGCTTCAAAGCGATCTGCGATGTGGCCAAAGTACGCGCAGTGCCGGTAGTTTCATATGCGTTATGCGTTCGCCGTTTAGTTCGCTTTGAAGCGAGAGAAAGCACGAAGGTCAATTCGCTCGCTGCTGCTGCCGCGCTTCCTGACCACCACGTTCTGAATGCGAGGTTCCGCGGTCATCGAGCGACAGGTGTTCAAGTTTACCTGTTCGCGCGTGACACCGTGCTTGTTAAGAGAATGTTTGCAAGTTTATAAAACCGATAAAGCTAGTATCTTTACTTCATATAGCTCGCACATACGTATAGCATACGGCGCGCGGCGACGATTTCATCGCCGTTCGAATGTATAAGGAACCTCACGGCGACAGCAGAAATGCGCTTGAAGTGTCCATATAATTGCTATCGCAGTAAAAAGGCTTAGCCTTGCACTCGACCGCGCAACGCTTGAAACAGCGAAGCTGGGCGATCGTAGCCCAGAATTTTCCGGAAGTGCGCGCGAACTTTTCATGGCGAAGTTGGGAGTGGCCCGAAAATGCTTTGACCAATCGTGGAGGCTGACTGCAGGAATTGGAATCAAAACAGTTTGGAATCATTTTACGTTATAGCGCCCCAGAGGAGGAGCCGGCGTTGCATCGTATATATAGAAGGGGCGGCTCGGTGGGATTCATCGGCAGATATGGAAAGTGAGTCGGAGAAACTGAAAGAAGCCGGGCGTCGTCGTCGAAACGAAACCAAGACGAGGCAGCGAGCCGAGGAGACGGAGGAAGAACGAGCAGCACACCTCGAGAAGCGTCGTAAGTACGAAGCGGCCAGGCGAGTGGATTGAGATGAGGATAGCACCCGAAACGTGTTCAAGTCATTGGGTACGTCAACCCCTTATCCTCCCACCTCACCGACCATCGGGCCGTCTTTGTGGAATTGTGAAACTACAAGATGAAGACTTTCCAAATAAATGCGTTGCACTTTAAAAATGTCTAGCCCTTAATGTAACCGTAACTATAACGAGAGGTAACAACCAAACCTGAACACTCAGACGTACGAAGCTAAATGATAAAGATGTACCCGTAGAGAGAACCAAGATTAACCGAACCTCTGGCTACGCACACCCAGGCATAACCGAGTGAAGCCACAGCCAATTTTTTGAGGAAAACGCGCTGCGCATCCCCGAAGACCTTCGAACCCTCCACCTGCATGGGGCGCATGCGCTATCGACTGTGACAGCACTGTAGTTGACACCAAGGAGGTTGAAATTCCTTGGTTGGCACCGACGGCGCGAATTTGGCTCGAGCTTCTGTAGAATTGTCGCAAGAAGACATCTGCATGAGTCTGTAAGGGAGGAAATTTCATGCGTGCGGAGCTTGAGCACTGCCAATGGAGCCAACATCAGAGCAGATTCCTTTGTGCACACCACATTACATAACCCTCAAAGTCAATCTGATAATCTTCGTGAATTTCCTTTAAATATCTTAGAAACCTTTCTCTAGTTCGCATATCAGATAAACAATGTTGACAAAATTCGGCAGTGGCGTATACCTGTTAAACAATTTTTTGTTATAACAGGATAGAAAATGATGCACACAAGAGGTAGCAGTTACATTTATCTGCCAGACGTATCACCTGTTAATACTCTGTTAATACTTTAAAGAACTCTGAAAAGACCTTAACTCCGATGCCGCCTTTTCAAATATATGTAAAACACAGAAATGCTTTTATGAGCAACCGCTGGATCGATTTGAATGTAATTGGTAGCATTAACAAAAAGTTACATTCTAGTGACCGTAGGAAGCGTATATTGATTTAGGCCATGGACGTTTCTACAAAAGTTGTCAGATATTAGTGAGTTTATAAAAAAAATGTGGTTGATCCCTCTTATATAGGAATCGGTATAGAACACGAAAGTGAAACGTGTCTTCACAGAAGTAGTGTAATGTTTATTGCACATTGATATATAATGTCTATTGGTGTTTTGTGGCTAAAGCGCCCTTAGACGTTGATGCACCCACGCTGACGCCTGGTGGCACGTCTCCTCCATCACGACTACCAACGTCGATGACCATGAGCAACCGTCGTGCATATGGAAGCTGCACTACGCTGCACACGCTAGCACAACGCGAAAGACGAAGCACGTAACTGACACACTAATACAACGCGCAAGACAAAGCACGTAACTGAATCGTCACCGAGTCAAATCAGCGCGTACAGCGCGTCGTAATTGCAGCCTCCGCGATCAACTTCAGAAACATTTTCAGAGCTAATTGCGGAGGCCACGCTCCGCTGTGCTGAGTACGGTGAACGCCACCTGGCGTTGGTAGTGCTTCTTGATGCCAGCGTCCGTTCGAATGCTGGCATCGAGGCGTCGTAGTGCTGAGACCACCGAAGCGTTCACTGTCGGTGCGCGTTAGTGTCATAATGCAGTACTTCTCTTTTCTGCTCGTAGGCGGCGGCACTGCCCCGAGCAAGAGCGCGGGTACGCGGAGGAGTGTTAGATATATAAGGCGCGTCTGTGTAGCTCTCTGCAAATGCGTTTGTGGCGCAATGGGTTAAACGCTCGGCGATCTATCGTCGCGGACCGAGAGGTCGTGGGTTCGATTTCCAGATTTTGCATGTTTGTGGAACTTTTTCTTCTGGTTTCTTTCTTTGTATTATGTTCGTGTACATTGTAAGCTGACGTATTTCCGTGACGGAAATACGTCAGTGAAGTCTTGGTGGACCCCGGCATAAAACACTTTCGTGTTAAAATAGAAGCAGGAAGTTCACAAATTTGTAACTCTGCACAAAAACATGCAGATGATGCAATTCTGTAAACCGCATTCGTTAGAACAGCTAAGGGGGACAAATTGGATATATCAATTTATATCTTAAAGGAAGGTGTTACAATGTTTTGAAAAAGGGTTTTGAAAGAGTTTTGAAAAAGTCCTTGTAAATTAGTGCTGTATTTGAGAGTCATCAATTTTGTCCACTTTAGATGCGCTATTATATGCAGTTGCAAAATTGTGATATCGAACCACTTTTATATTGCTCAAATACACAACACTTGATAGTTTTGTTTGATAAAAATTTGTTATTTCCGACAATTTTTATTCAAGATATCACGGCCTCGTTTGAGATGCCGCTTACGACAGTCACTAGAATTCAACTTTTCTTTTTTTAAATGCAGCAAACCTAATCAAATTCAGTCGAGTGGCTGCTGAGAAAAACGATGTCTCCATTCTCATGTATTTAGATAGAAGCTCCTGAGCTTTACCTCAGGAGCTCTGTGTCACTGCAATACTTGCAATGGAGGGGAACTTCTGCGGCGTGTGAGTGAATCAGAGCAGCCAGCGTGCAGATAGTGCAAGTCCGCGACTCATGGCGCTTCTGGGAAACAGACAACGCAACAGGTCCTTCGTAAATCACTCCTCGTGCCGCTTCCCGCCCATCTGTACTCCGGCGGCCGGCGGCTGCTGTGTATGGCGCGGCCACGCGGGCCCTATATCTTGAAAGCGATCTTCGATGGGGACACAGTGCGCCGATAGGTTATAGTTTCGCGCCCGCTGTGTTTTCGCCGCTTAGTTCATGTTCAAGAGAGAGGCAGCACAAAGGTCAATTCGCTCGCTCCTGCAACCGCGCTTCCTCACTCCAGCGTTTTGACAGCGAGTTTCCGCGGTCATTGAGTGAGATGTGTTCAAGTTTGCTTGTGCGCGCGTGAAACCATGCTTGTTAATTTAGTTAGTAAGTGAATGTTTGCAACACCATACAGCCGATAAAGCGTTACAGAATGGATACCAAGAGAAGGGAAGCGCAGTCGAGGTCGGCAGAAAACCAGATGGGATGATGAAGTTAGGAAATTTGCAGCCGCAAGTTGGAATACGCTAGCGCAAGACAGCGGTAATTGGCGATCGCAGGGAGAGGCCTTCGTTCTGCAGTGGACATAAAATATAGGCTGATGATGATGATGATGACAGCCGATAAAACAATTATCCTTGCTTCCTATAGTTGTAAATATAGTTTCAATTTGCTATCGCAATCGATGCTTCGCCTTTTGGGCGAAACTGCTACATTTTTTTCTTGTTCATAGGAAACACTATATAATGCTGCTTCGAAGAATAAACATTTTGTTGGTAGCCAGCGCCATTGTATGTCGTTTCCTCACATCCTGTTCAATAGGATCTTCATTGCTGCTCAATCATGGACCCCACATGCATACTCTTCAACAGGGTAATCATGTGAAGTTGAGTTGCATTGACTCTCGCAGTACAAAACGAAGAAGCACTATCGCACATCACACGATGATGAGCAAAATAACAAGTTTTATGGTCATTCAGAAGGTAAAGTGTACAGGGTATATATGTCCACAAAAAGTAATAACGAAAAAAACAAAACAAAACGAAACGGCAATTTCGACCGAAGGGAAAAGCATTGACAGCAAAAACAAGGTATAGCGTTGCGCTTGAAAATTTTGCAGATCCCACCCACTGTGGGAATCGGTGGACCCGAAGCTTCTTCGATGTAGATGTACAGTTGCAGCGGAAAAAGATTAGCACAAGTGGCCGATGACCGGAGCAGGGAAATTGCGGTACGCGGCGCTCCTTTTCCCGTGCGCACTGGTATCTAAAGTGCCACATAATTCATGTTTCAAAGAGGGGAGGGGGGGGGGGTGGCATTCTCGTTTTCGGCTTGTTAGGGCACAACAGCGTCGCGTACCGCAATTTAAGGGTATCTGATCATGTGTTCGGTCACTTGTGCTAATCTTTTTACGCTGCAGCTGTACGTGTTAGTTCTAAAAGTGCGGACGTTACGTGATGTTGCGTTGATTTAGATACTATGGCCGTGCGCGTCGCCGGCGCTGGAAGTATAGTGAAAGCGTTGCTACAGTATTTGAAGTCGACAGGTCTCTACGACTGTTGGTAGACTAAATGTGCACCTTCAAGTGTGGACGCAGCTATCGCTCTCTTGTCTTCCTTTCTTTCTCTCTTTTCCACGCCTTTATAACATTTCCTCAGTGCAGGGTAGCAAACAGGATCTTCGTCTGCTTAACCTCCCTGCATTTCCAAGCTTCTCTTTCTCTCTTTCTTGATACTTTGTTACATTATATAGGTAGGCGCTATGCTAGTGCCATGCATGTGATGCCATTGCGTTGAAGTAATACAAGGGGATGAATGAGGTTTACTTCTTTATTTCTCCAACCAGGTGAATGACCTTGACTACTTCACATACGCGCATATCCATATACTGGTGACGGCTTCCGTCACTCTGTGAATAATGTTGCTCTGTTGGCCTTGGCGTGGCGGTGCGGTAGGATTGCAAGTAGGGGTGCGTGTACGGGAAAGCAGTGTGTCGAACCGAAATCGTTTAGGGTTCGGTTCGTTTTCACGCATTTCGGTTCAGTTCGGTTCAGTTTCAGCTCCCGAGCTAAAATATTAACGGTTCGAATCGGTTTGCAGCTTCCTGAACCGGTTCATTGGGTTTCAAACGGGTTCGAAAAAAAAATCACGTGCCTCCTGTTGAAAAACGCGCGATGCTCTTTGAGAAACATAAAGGCTAAATAAATAATGCAGCTGTGCTTCCTAGATGAAGTAGTCCAAGAGGCTGTCCACAGTTTTCTTTCGCTCTGGTGGCAATGTGTAAAACACCAGTTGTGAAACAGCCGTCCGGAAGTATATAAGCGGTGGAGGTTGTTGCATGGCGTGCTCTTTTCCGAGTGAGACTTGGAATGGAAGGCCTAAGATTTTTGGCTTTTTTGACGACTTGCAAAGCCACTTGGAGGCGGATAATTTAGCAAGATCAATGTGCATTTTATAAATAGCAGAAGCCATTGTAGTATTGAGAGTTGCAGACGTCTCCGCGTTGAGGCTCTGCTGTTTTTGGAAAACGCGTACGCATCGCCCTGATGCGTTTGCGTTAAATCGTCAAATCTGGCGTTAGCCAGAACTTGCTACCCCCTGGTAGCGAAAGAACTGGTCGTTAATGAGTTTTACGCAAGCGTTCGGAAGTAATATAGAATTGTTAATGACAAATTGAAAAGCGTCTTTTGATTGAAGGGGAGTTAATATTTGTTGAACAAATTCTACGCAATTTGAATTAGAGATTCATTACAGACCTTAGCGAGGCAGTCGTGATACACTTCGCTCCGTTTGCAACGCACTGCACGAGACAGATTGTCTGCGCCAGCCAATCTATAGCGAAACGAAAACACGTGTACATTTGCGCTCAAATTTCGCATTAGGGAGTATCGCAATCGTCGGTGAATTTTTTCGACATCACAAACGTTGCTCATCATATCATATTGGTGAAGCATTCATTGCATTCGGGGTTATCTGCCATTCCAATCAAGAATAAATATTGTTACGGGCCGGGGTTTGGTAAACCTTGAACAGCGTCTGCTTGGAGCTCGAACCAGGTTGGGCATCGGAGAGGGTCCGGCAGGGAAGAAGAGGCCGACGTAAAAACAAATAACACAACTTTAATACATAGTTACGGGTGAGCGGTGTGCTCTAAAAAAAAGAAATGTAGCTCCAATCCTGCTCAAATTCTGCGCTCGTGTAGTTCAAGTTCAGCGCTAATGCAGTTCCCCTAACGTGAAACCTGGGTAAGTGCGAAGCAGAGATGCACCGGTGTTGCCTTTTTGTTATTTTTGTGCTATTCTTGCACAAGTGAGGAGGAATCGAGCGCTTGTGGGGTGGTGGCGCCCTCTATTGCGCTGCGCTGGTACCAGACTGGCGATTCAGAAGCGATTTTCACGAGTTTCTGCTAATTAATGCGCTTAATGCTTGATTATTCCAGTCTTTTCCATTATTCTGAATCTTGTTAGTTTATTTTGCACCGGTTTTGAGATCTTGGTTTTGCGCGTGACCACGACGACATGACATGACATTAGACGCCGACAACCCCCCCCCCCCCCCCCCCCCCCCCTAAAGTGCTTCACACTTAAAACATACAAGAAACGTTCAGCGTGCATGCACCTGCACGCTAGGGCAAAGCAAAAGTGTTCTCCACGTGGCAGCTTGCTGGCTTTCTTATACCCTACACCATCCGGGCATTATCCTTATCTCGTGCCCGCACTGCAGAGGACTTTGTCAGGACGCGCCAGGGCAAACCAGACGAAGTAGTGAAGGTGGGTGACAGTAATGAGGGTTGGTGGTCGTAGTGGGGTGCACGTCCCCAGCGGTGGTGAGTTGCCCCAAGCGGGGGTGAGCTGGTCGCAAGGCGGCATGGCAGGTTTCGCACATTCCTCGGACCCACACGACTAACACCTCTGTTCATGTTGACGAGCGAGATCGTTACTCACGCCGTTTCACATGCGTTTGCATTTATTCTGGGCATGGCCGCTCAAAGTGAATCGTTGAAATATGCATTGATTTAGTGCACGTTAAGAACCCAGGCGGTCAAAATTAATCCGGAGTCTCCCATTACAGCACGCCTCATAATCAGATCGAGGTCATGGCCGATAAGAACTCAGAATTTAACGTTATTTGGGTCGGCCCACCCACGCCTTTGATTAGATTGCCTCCAGGATCAGCTCGCGTTAAAAACAACATTAAAACCCTTGCGAAGGCAGATATCATGCAATTGTGTCAGGATTTGCCGGTAAAGTCACCACCTCTGTTTACACAGTCTCCGGGGTTGGCCCAGTTTTAATTATACTAGCTGTCTCCGGGATTGGCCCAATTTAATCGGCGAGGAGGTGGGTAGACAACCCCGGGGAGGTGGGGAAATAAAACAGCATATCAAGGTGTTCATTGACAGGGTACGAAAGGATTGAGAGGACGAACTCGGTGCGGCAGTCAGAACCCTGCGAGCAGTCAGAACTGGCCCCGTGCGTAAAGCGCTGGGGATGCACCTGACTGAATGGAACTTCGTTATATCTCATACGCTGGAGATGCGCCTGGCTAACCGGCACTTCTTCGTTACAATCGGTTTTCAAATTGGGCAGGAGCCATAGGTGGACGATTGTCAAGAAAAATATTTTATATTTTATATACAGGAAATGCAGAGAGGTGAACCTGAACTGGTTAGCTCTAGTCTGCTATTCTGAATTGGAGAATAGGGAAGGGGAGTGAAAGTACAGTGATTTATGATGATAAGTTTCTTTCTTTCTGGGGTTTTAACGTGCCAAAACCAGTTCTGATTATGAGGCCCAAATATTTAAATTTAAATTTAAATCATAATCAGAACTGGTTTTGGCACGTTAAAACCCCAGAAAGAAAGAAACTTATCATCATAAATCACTGTACTTCACTTCCCTATTCTCCAATGCAGAATAGAAGACTAGAGCTAACCAGTTCAGGTTCACCTCTCTGCATTTCCTGTATATAAAATATTTTAAATATTTGTGCCTCATAATCAGAATCTGAATAAAATATTTGTGCGAGACGGGAAGCACTCGGGGAGATTATTACAGGGCACATGCCAAACTACAGGAGAAAAATATGAGGAGAAGAGAAGGGGTGAATGCTTATGTACATTAGACATCGGCCCGACTAAAGCCGCTCGCTTAGTCCCAGGTCATGCAGGAGCTTCAACAATGCTTTCGTTATCTGCTTTGCAGTTGAAGTATCAGGACATGGTTTTGATACACACATAAGGAATTCTGGGGTCACAAGGAATTTCCCATCTGGGTCGATTACATGCAGGCGTCTGTGGGTGTTGTCAGTATGAGCTCCGTATATGATTGTAACGTCCTGCATGAGTGTCTTCATCAGTGAGTTAATGCAGGTCGCGAGTAGGCAATCTGCACTTCATCAGAGGCATTGAATGGCGATCTCGCCTCCCTGTCAGCGAGTTCATTGCCAACCACGCCATGATGACCATGCACCCATTGTCAAAGTCACGGCCGACCTGCTGGGATGGGCTGCTGGGGACACTTATTCGTTAGCTCTATTGGCTAAATACTATAAATCACGTGGGTGCTGTGGCATTTCAGTGAGCCGGGGATTGGTCCACGTTCACAAACCACATCAAAGCCCTCGCGAGGACACATATAGTGCACTGGCATCTGAATCAGCCCAATAAGTCAGCACCTTTGATTACACTGTCTCCACATTGGGCCCAGTTTACTACTCCAGACGGCCACCCACGCAAAGCGGTGGGAAGGACCAACTAAAGCTTAGATTCAATGTCTTCGATTTTATAAGCGACAGGCGTCTCTGACGGTATGTTCAATCAGCGCCTCTTCTATTAAAAAAATAAATAGAGAAGGCACTGGTTCAACGGTGCGCTGGCGTTCTGTTTTCCGTCGTGCTTTTGATAATACCGATAAAATTTGCGTTCCTAGAACCACATTTCGGTTCTGTTGAACAGGATGGAAGGAAGTGTGCTGCCCTGAGCACGCCCTTTGTACGAGACGGGAAGCACTCGGGTAGATTATTACAGGGCACATTCCAAACTACAGGGGAAGTGGCAACGGGACAGGCACAAAAAGATTACATTGTGTTGCCCGCTTGTGGTTCTAAAATTATAAAGAGAGCTCTGTCACTTTCAAGGCATAGGGCTCGTGCCATTACAAGCTCCACGCATTAATTAGGAGCGACGACGAGAGGGCAGGCATGCGGGATAAAGGACGGTAAATAACTAGGGCAAAAACCTGAACGAAGCAAAGCGGGTAAGAATTAAGAATGCACTCACGTCTCTCGCCCGGCCGCAGGCGTCCGACGGGGGGCACTTGATGGGGCTGCACGAGCTCGTGTTGATGCGGTCGTACAACTGCGCAAGAAGAGGGAGACAACGGGTCATCAGGACAGGCGTCAAAGGCGCGCACAGAAGGAGGGAGAAAGCACTTAATGCGTCATATATAAGCGAGGAAGCGAGACTTCCTTGTCGCGAGCAGCGCCATCTACATCTCGAGAGCGAGACAGGGATGACGAGATCATCGCGGATATCACACGACACCGCGCGACGTGCCCGCACGCTCTTCGTTCCCATCTCTATGTTCATCTGCGCGTCTGTTTGTGAGTGTTTCGTCCGTTCGCTCTCGCCTCTGCTCACTTGCGTTCCAACACACGCAGCGTGTTCCGCGAATGCACACGAACCCCGCGTCTCGGACGTGGTGGACTCCGGGGGTACTTGTGCCCCCCCCTTCACCCACGCCTGCCTTTGCAAACCACCCAGCAGCCAGAAACAAAAGGCTTGCGACGTAATGGCCAACCCCTCTATCTCGCATGCCGGCTCCCGCTCCCTCTACCCATCTCCGCCTCTAGAATATCGTATAGGGCCCGTTTTCCTCCCGGCGGTGAATCCCAGGACTACGCATGGGGAACAACACTGCCGGAAGGCGGGGGGGGGGGGGGGGGGGGGATTCGCAGCAGCGCTTGGCAGCACAGATCATCCGCCGGCGGGTAGCTGCTCGCGGAGGGCAAGAAGGAGAAGAAAACCAAGAAAGCTGCGTGGTGCCGTCCATACTCGATGAAGCGCGAGACGCGGGTGGCAAGCCCAGCGGAGGAGATTAGAAGCGCGTGCGACAAACAGGCGCTGCTGCGCGGCGAAGGCCACGGCGGCGGAAGCTGCGTCTCATCGTGCGCTGGGTTCGTCCGGAGGATATGAGGCATGAGCGGAATACCGCGACGGAAAGGAGGAAGGGAACGGGGTGGAAGAAGGAGGGACCAGCAGCACCTTCGGCGGAATCGAACGAGGCGTTGATGAAGGGACGAGTACGGGCGGACACGGCGAACGAAACCAGAGTCGGTTATGGTATCCCGTCCACTCATTATTGCCGGCGCCCTCCGCGAGCGGATGTGGCGAGCTCTCGCGTTACGGGAGAACGCCGCGACCGGCAGGCCGTTATTTTTGTTTTATTTGCTGCTGCTCGGCGGCAGTCTATTTCTGGGCTGCAACGGACCCGGTGCCGGATGAGTCCTAGCGAGTCCTAGCCTTGTTCGAGTGTCGCGCGAGCGATCCACCCAGGCAGACAATGGAAGGTCCACTAAAAAAAAAAAAAAGAGATCTTCGTTTCCGTCACAGGAAGTATTCGAAATAAAGTCAGGCGAGTGCCTTTATTGGCGTTATCACGATTTATTGTGGCCGACAGCAAGCACTGCGCCTATACAGTGTACGTTTCGATGCAAAGGTCGCCGCCCGTCAAGCACGCTTAAGGATAGGCTTTCAACGAGCTACATGAATTTTTTTTTTCAGAACGCCGTTAATTTTCATGTTCTAGGGATCAAAATGGACGACCAAGCGTGTGCCAGTATCAATACCGAAATGAAAAGAAAAATGCATGACGGGACTGTCAGTCAGGTCAGCATACCGGTGCCCCCTTTCTGGATTTGTCGCCATTGTGTCACAGCGGTTTTCATAAAGCGGCGGAGGTAACTTTACGATGCAGTTTCTAAATGTCCGGATGGAGCCTGATATAGGAGTGTGTTTTCTGTTTCTCGCCTCTCTATAGAGTTGCTGTAAACCATGGAAGAAATAGAGTAACCGCATCCAAAACGTCACAGTCGCAAAACACAGCACGATATAGTACAGCAGCTGCCAACGTGCAAATCATCAACGGGCATCTTGCTAACTGGGCAGTAGGCTAAAACACCCCATCTTTGGTCATTGGCCCAGTCTTTGTTCTATTAATGCTAGTTTTGACGTGAAGTTGATTTCTTAATTCCTGCGGAAAACGACAGCACACCGCTGGTGGCACGTGACCTTTTCATAATTGGCGAACAATTTGGCCAGTGGTCTGGTTTTTCAATTCCCCCTTGGTGGCTAGGAATCCACAAAGTGCAGTCCGTACAAGTTCGATTACCACGCCTTTTAAGCGTTCAATCACTCGTCTTAAGTAAGACACAAATGGTACAAGAACATCACACACAGACACCGCTTCCCGGCTCCCATCCCGCTTTTTCATGACGTTCACGTTCTTCGTTTGCGCGGCTGCCTTTCAAATAGCTATGGCCTTCAACCATGAGTTTTGAAACAGATCACTGATGATATAGGTTGTTTCCTTTCAATAATTTTCTTATTATGTTTTCATTTTGTATTGAAAAGTGCCCTTTATATTCACGTGACATGAGCATGTACATTTATTTTACTATTTCTGTGTATTACCTGTGGGCGCGCACCGCAATGTACTCTCCCTCTCGGAGTTCGGATGTATACCGGACTGTAGAGTTCTCCAAACAGGAGGATGCTGAACCAAACCAATTTTACGACGTTTTTCAAACTCGTTATGTCGACCATCCCTGAACCTACACATTCTCCCAGTACTTCCCTACCGGCGTCTATCGCTGTTGTTATTTTCTTTCCTTTGACATTTTCCCACCACAGGCGTGCGTGCTTCACCCAAAGCAAGCCAATCGTGCGGAGAAGCTCGCCCGCATGCCTGTACAACTTTATGGCGCTAGAGTTACGAGTTGCTGCCCTCTTAAGATAGAGAGAGAGGAAGAGGCGGACGAAGGTCGCGGGCACACGCATAGTCCAAGGTTCGCCGGCATGGCGTCGTACACTCCAGCGAACATCGATGCCGAGAGTGTAAAACGAGGAGGAGAAGGTTGAATTAGTGGAAGGGGGGAAACCCTCCGTGGTGGTTCCCCGCGTTCTTCTGAGCGTACCGCGACGGCCTCCGCGCCAAGTGAAGTGTCACCGAACGAGCCCAGCCCCCAGTCTCGTCTCTCAACCCAACTCTCGGTCACAGAGAAGCCCTTTGAAAGTTCACCGTTTGGAATCACGTCCGCGGAGAGCCGACTCGAATTGCCGGAGGGGCGCATTCGCCGAGCGTAGAGCGGACGGGCGCATTCGTATTTGCCGGTAGGACGTGATGCTGCACTTACCAGCTTTAATGACCTCGAACGTTTTATTGCGATAGAAATTATATGGACACTCCAAGCGCATTTTTGCCGTCGCCGTGATGTTCCGTGTAAAGTCCAACGGCGATAAAATCGACGCCGCACTCCGTGCGTTGTGTGTGCGAGTGAAAGCTTGCGAGGGTGAGCCGGCAACCACAGCTCTCGCGCACGCTAGAGAGGAAGGCGACCGGAAGCGCATGGTCTTCGTTCCCGCGCGAGGAACGGGGAGGAGGCGACGGAGACAGGAGGGGAGGGGGGAGGGTGCGTTCTGCTTACGCGGCTGCTGCTCACGGAGCTATCTTGAAAGCGATCTGCAACGCGGCGCGTGCTGTCGCGCGCACCGTATCTTGAAAGCGATCTCCAGACGGCTCTGACCTTTGTATGCGCTGTGCTTTCGCCGCTCTGTTTCCGTTGAAGCGATAGACCGCACGAACCTTCGCTCGCTGCAGCGGCCGCGCTCGTTGACGTCTGCGTTTTTACACTGGTTGTCTGCGGTCATCGAGTGTGATCTACTCATGTTTGCTTGCGCGCTGACACCACGCTTGTTAATTCAGTTAGTAAGCGAATGTGTCCAAATTTATGCAGCCGATAAAACTACTATGTCTGCTCCGTATAGCTCTCGACTAATTTGCTATCGCAAATGATGCTTCGCCTTTCGGGTGAAACTGCGACATTTTTTTTTCAAAAGTCGCCCATCCTCTGAGAGCTCTCGGTTAACCGCAGATGTGTATCTCTCTGTGCAAGCTTGCAAGCTTGCACGGTTTAACTCGGCTATCTTTCACTCACTGTGGACGTTCGCTGCCGTAAATGGTGTGTAGGTGGTAGTGTGGACCGTCGGTCCGTAAACAAAGCTACGAAGCACGCAAAATTAGCAAAAAAAAAACAAGTTGTGAAAAAACCTTTAACGATGATTGTCAATGTAACCGAATATCGGAAGGCCTCTGGAAAGCCATTCGGTTTTTTGAATGTGTGATGCGCTGGAAGGCGTAGTTGCAGTGAGGATATTGAGGCAGCGTTTGTTGTTTCATTGCGAAATTCCCTAGAGAAGAAAGCCATGAATCAGCACATCTGACGAGGTAGCATAGGTGGCTATGATAACATGTCAGTCGATTGGTCATATGTGTGTGGTCGGCGCGAGCGGCGGCGCAGAAGGCGACTGCCATCCTCCTCTCGTGGCTGCCGGGGCCCTCCTCCTGTACCCACCACAAGGGGAGAGGGCGGTGCGAGGAGAGGAGGGACGGCCTTCCCCCCGCGCTCCGCCACAGAATCTCTGAACCTTCAGATACGCCGAGGGCTCTCGCGTGACAGCACTTGCGTCTAGAAGAGCTATAATAGTTGGCGTTCGGCGACGAACCCCCGACCTGCCACTCCGGTGAGCGAGAGGACGCGCCCTTTTCATCGACACCTTTGTATCGGTCGTGTAAGTCCGACCACCACGAAAACAGGCGGCGGCAAAACCAAAGAAAGCTGCTCCCTTAAAAAAGAAAAAGAGAGAGAGTGATTACAGTGCGAAGCGGTGAGCGATACCTATCGCAACTCCGGAGAACAGCGAAGCATGGTTCTTCCGCTTTTCTTCGTTTCACTTTGTGTTTCAAGAGACCCAGTTCCAGAGACGTTCACGTTCCCTACTCTTATCGCCATGAAAATTTTGCTCCGATTGAGTCTTTCACGTTCTCCAAGAATAATTTGCGTCTTGTCGAAAATTTCTACTTTTATTTTGTTTTCGCAGCAGACGACTAGCATTAGTATGCTTCGAATACAACGCCGCACATCGTCGAATCGCATTACACGCACAAAGCTTTACTTATAGCGCGTGTTGTATTGCTTCAGTGGGGTATAGCGTTTGCTACATTGCCCTTACAACTCAGAGCACCTGGGTTCGGTTCCTGTGGTCACTGCGACAGCGATTCGTCTTTTGCATTTAAAAAGTATGCCGCGTCCGACAATCTACATTATGGCGCAGATATATTTATTTTTATCCCGTGACGTGTTGCCTCAGTGGCGTATACAGCGGTTGCGACATTGCGATTCCAACTGACCGAGCCTGTGATCGGTTCCCGTACCTACCAACCATGATCTTGTCTCGTCTTTCGTATTTTAAACGTGTGCCACACCCGACGACCTCAGTTACGCCCCGTCAACAACAACAACAAACGACGACAAAGAAAGACAAGCTTGAAGAAGTAGAAGGAGGTGGGGAGTTATCGCGCTCGAAGAACTGCGAACGAAGCCAGCGATGACTTCCTGAGCGATTGCGGGCAGGAGGGCACATTAGCGTCGAGTTAAACTTTTCTCTCAGTAACCAGCGCAATGAAATAGTAAAAATGGGCGTCAAGGGAGATTTCGAAGATCTTTCTTTCTCTTACTTTAAAGAAACCTGCTTTCTTTCTGATTTCTGCTCTGACCAAAGCTAAGATCGAAAATTCATTTAGGCTACGCCGCCATTACATCTTATCCGTCATCCGATGAGAGAAAAAGAAAAAAAAGAAGGACTCTAACGATGAAAGCCTAGGGGTGCTATGCAGGATGCCCCGAGTTTGGCGAAACTCGGGATCTTCACGAGCTCTGGCGACGCCCCAAGATCAAAGAACAAATGATAACAAGACGAAGTTTGTCCATCGGCACGCCTCCAGTTTCATTGGTTAATCTAGATTCACTCTGGGTGGCTATTATCCCTTGGGCGTTGCCATATGGGCGGTCGACAAACTGGGGCTCACGTGATCATACGGTCGGTGCATGGTCGTGCCTTCTTTCACTTGTTTGTCGTTCCACCGAGTGCATTACAGGCACAAGCAAGTTATAAAATAAATTCATTTAGTACAATAATATTACTCACATTAACGTGGATTGTAAGCATTTTAATGTTTCCACGATGTACACGGAATGTGTATTTGACTAATTTGTATTTGAATACGTTTCGCGTTATGCCACGAGGGGACGCTCGCCCCCCTATTTTTTTTTCTGGATTCGATTGGCACGGCTCGATACGTGCTTGCTCTAGCATTTCCGAGCACCGATTGGTGTGCGCTTGCTTTTCTCACTGGGTTTTCAACAGATCGCTCGTTGCTCCTTTGCTCTAGATTGGATTGGTGCGGCTCGCTACGTGCTTGCGCTCCCATTTCCGAGCAGAGATTGGTGTGCGCCTGGTTTTCACACTGGGCTTTTAACAGATCGCTCGTTGCTCGCGCTAAAGAAAAGCTGCGAGTAGCGCGCGCATCCAGCTACAAGACGAAGTGAGCGTCGGCTTGCGCATAAGTGGTTTGCCGCGCGCTTACCGTGTAAGCACACAGGAATGCCGGAAAGCACACATACAAGGGTCAGAAAACTACGCTTTATTTTCTTTTACTTTGCGATACACCTGCATACTGGCAAGCGTCGAGCGATGACTTCTAACAACCGCAGGAAAGAGTCTTTGTAGTGGCTAGCCCGAGCGATCCGTGGCTTCTAACAAACGCACGAAAGGGTCTTTGCAGCGCACGTGGATGTTGACTGCCACCACATGCATCCCAGGTGGGACTCCAGCATCGGTGCAGTTACCCTGTACCCATCGCTGACGAGGGAGTGCTTCACTTTTTGACAATAACTTTCTTTTTTTTTGCGTGTGAACGCCCGTGATGGGTCCACAAAGTTCACGCTTTGGTTGACTGTCTACCAATGCGGATTGAGGCATAGCCCCGTTAGCATCCACTAAATTTGGGATACATTTGTATGCGGCCAATTCGTCACTATGAATAATGGTCCCCGGTTTAACATTGGCTGCAATAATGGCGCCTAGCGTCGCCGCCTTTCGTCGGTCGACATTGAAAGTCGCAGCACCCCTCTGGTCGCGCAGAACATGCCGAAGACCCATGGGCCCCCAACTTTAACACCGCCGTAATTTTGGCGGCTGGCGGAAAGTTGTCGCCCGTCATTAGGCGGCCTCGATTGTATACTTTTGCTCGCCGCGAAGAAGGCACTCATCAATTTGCGCTATCTACCCGGGGTACCAAGTGGAGGTCGCGCCAGCAGCTCGCCCCTCGCGACCTTACGGGCGTAGTTCGTCCTGTCGGCGATGGTGTGCTCCTATAGAGGAAACAAGTCGCCGGTCATCTCCTTCAACAGCCATATGTCTACGCTTTTGCTCACGTAGTACGTGAGCCAAATCATTTGCCGCCTGGAGAGGTGGTCGTTCGGACGGCCGAGGCGGTCCATTTTGGCGAAGTAACGTCCTTCGCCTCTCTGACCGTGCAGTGCAGTTTTACCGTGTAACTGCGAAAACTGATTTCGGCACCTGTTGCATCGGAAGGCAGCCCGGCTTCCATTCTGAGTCTTCCAATATAATGTGACCACTTCGCCTACGCAGGTTGGTTGGCCCGGGTTGAACCCCAGGTGATCGCAGGTGCCCCAGTACTCCGATGATGACGCCGGACCTGGCCTGGGGCTAGGGCGCGGTGGACGAGCAGCGCTTGAAACAGGAGAGAGCCGAAGCGAACGCACGAACTTTTCCTCCGCAGCCTAGTCACATCAGTCTGTGCTCGGAAAGCATAATATGCCCGCCACGCAGTCTCCGCAGACAAGGGCGTTCGCCTAACTCGTCACACAGCCAGCGCACTGACGTTTTGGAAAGGCAAAAACGACGCTGAAACTCTACGTCGGTCATGTAGCTGAACGGGTCCAGATGGTCATATTGACGCTTGCCGCCGCTGGATGCGATGACACAGGCTGCTGCTGCCGCCGCCATGCTCCCGAGTTTAACTCGAGGGGGGTTTCGCGATGTACGAGTTTGGCCCGAGTTCGCGTGTCAATCAAAACCATAGGTCACGCCCCGAACGAGGCATGTAACTCTTGTGCGCGCCCACCACGGTTGGGCCACGCCCAACTTATTTTTCGACAACAGCGACGTGGTGCGGAACTGAGAGGCATTAACAATCTTGACCGGCGAAATAAAACACGCACAACGCACTGTCATCGGTGATGTACTCAGCACCACTATAAAAAAAAAAAAAAAAGCGTCGACTTTCGCTGCCTTATGCATATGTCTTCTTGGGCTGTGATGACCCCACAACACGGTTCATTGCCTGCGTTGTGGCTACGTAGCGCACAGCAAATAATTATCCGCACAGTCACTGTAGCTGCTTGCAAGGCGTCGATGCGCCGTGGTGGACGACGATGTTGAGCAGTGCGTAGTGTTTTCCAACGACAACGTATCGCAGCTGTCATTTGAGATGGCTGCTCTGTCAATGATATAGTGCAGCAAACACGGTCAGCGGTCAGCGCAAACACACCCAGTGCAATGGCATTTTGGCATCACAAGCACGGCACACTAAACAATTGCAACACCTTCCTGCGTTCGAAGTCTAATTTTTTAACTGCACACAAGAGCCCTCACCCACCAAAATGCGATTGCTGCGCTGTCGTTACGATATACATCTGCGATCGCTGTTAGCTCAGCAGCAGAGGCAATCGGCAAGCACATTGGAGTGAACAACACACTCAAATTCTGCGCACATGCGCACGGAGGCACCTTCAATGGGCAAGCGGTGACAAGCGACGAACTGTGTCGCTGGGCAGCACGCTCGTGTTCGCAATGCATCGCGGAGACTTCGCGCACGCAGATAAACTGGTGCATTTTCATTCTGCTGCGTCACTACGGACCCAGAATACCGCACAGCCATTTTGCAGCGACAGCCGTTGCTCCCGTCTCTATGGCTAAAGTGTCGTTTCAGTTGGTAAAGCGGCGGCCTTAATAGCCGCCGCAGTGAAGCACCTGCGGTGAACAGCCATGCCGCAGCGCTGCGTTGCCATTCCCCTATTAGACAGGGAATGGGCAGATCGTTGTCATGACTGACTTTATCGAACATAGCACTGCAGCGCCCCTGGCGACTGCTCACCGCATGAACTCCCTCGTGCGTGTGACCCTCTAGAATGTATCCGCTTGTAAGCTTTCGCCTCACTGTCGCCACTCGCGGCAAAAAAGTACAAAATTTAATAATTCATTATATGTCCGTTTGTCATCACAAATTTACAGCATTCAAAACAAACAAAAAAAAAAACCGATACTTTAAGAAGTAAAATGTTGGTTATTTTATTTGTTGTATTTCAAAGTATTCGATTGAGGGAAAGTATAGGTGCAAGAATGCACCGCATGTGCCCTGTTCGCGTTCGACGGAGGATAGAAAGATAATGCCCGAAAAAGAAGGCACGCCCTTGACGCGCCCGAGAAAGGCGTGGCAAGCGGCTCACGGCAAGTGTGCAGATAGACAGCGGGACAGTGACGGTATTGCTAAATTGCGATAATACGTTGATAACAATACGCGGCGCTGGCGCGTTGTGTTGCGCAGTCCTCTGTGCTTGAAGCCCGCCAGCACTGTGCCGCGCAGGGTGCGCTCATGTTGTCATACGCGGCTTTATCTCGACATTTCTTTTTGCCTGCTGTTATTGCACGTTCCTTGCTATCTTCGTTCACTGACTGCCATCGAGCAAACTCGGGTAAAACTCGGGTGAACGAGAAACTCGGCGCATCCTGCATAGCACCCTAGGTCTCCAGTTTCGGATTGAAAAAAAAAAATATTGCAGATAAAGTGGTCTCTTACTGAAAATGCGCTCCTTCCTTTCAAAGGGGACCGATACCAAAGAATGACCTCAGTGGTCCATTTTAATCTCCCACGTTTACTCCGCCCCCCCCCCCCACCACATAAATAAAAACTGTCGAAACTAAAAAAAAAAACACACACACACACACACAACTGTAAAGGAACTAAGTTTGTTCTTCTGTTCCTTTTAATTATAAATACACTGGTACAATGCGACAGACAATAACCATATTACACAATTTCTGAGCTCTAGAGGAATAAATAAAATAAAACAATAATTAGAAAACTTGGAGGACGCTTAAGCTTCGCCTTTAAGAGTGGAACGCGATAGCGTTATCTGGCCTCGCTCGCATCGCATTTTTCTTTATGAGTAGGCTTCACTGCAACAAATAACGTGGGAAAGCCAGCTTACAAAGACCAAGCTTACACCGATCCTCTTAAGGTCGGCTTCCCTTTAAAACAAAATGCATTGCTGAGAATACATTTTTACAGGGGCGATATAAGTTGTCATATCAAAATGTGAAGGCCCTAGGGCCTTTTTTTATTTTATTAATTGTTCCCTGTTGCCCCGAGGCGCGCGCGTGTCCAAAATTTGGAGGACGCTTTAGCATTCGAAGATCCCTGAATGCTTGTCAGGCTTCCCGGCAACTGCAGCTTTCTTTTTTATCCACCTTCGCCTCTGCGCGCCGCTACCTTTTTACGCTGCCGAGGAGGTGAGCGCCATCTGGATGGGGTTTTCGCAAGTAACCTACCCGAACGCGCCGCTGTTGTTATGGTAGAAATGCTCGAAAAGGGGTTTGTGTTTGAGTTTCCTCTTAATAGAATTAAGCTTTCTCGTACATTCAAATTACAATCCGACGCTATCATTTTTGTAGGTTGTAGTTAAGTCATTCATTACGATTTTTCTGACGGATTTTACTTTGAGAAATTCAATTTTTGTTCACTAACGCTTTGCGCCACGTGGAGGGCCTGTATGGTCGGCATGGTTCGGGGTGAATTTCACCACCACGGACGCCGATGCCTACGCCGACGCCGATGCCGATGCCCACGCCAACGCCGGATTTTTTGCGATACGGGGCCCTTAATGCTATCGCGTTAAATGTGACCGTACATGAGTGCCGTAGTAAAGTGACGTAGATTTAGCGATGGTGTCATACGACAAGGAAAAGTACCAAGCCATACAAAACTCTTCGTACGGCATTGTGGAGCTCGCGCAAAGGCAACGAATTACGTTTTTTGCTCGTACAGCCGGTATACGACAACAGAGGGCGGCTAAAGCATTCAAATTTCGTATGTTTAGGTTTCCATATGTCTCTGACGGAGGCGATCGACGTGGATTTCGTATCGATTTCGCGAGATAGAGATAAAAAAAAGAGGTAAAGGAAAGACAGGGAGGTTAACCAGAGATTATCTCCGGTTGGCTACCCTGTACCGGGGGAGGGGTAAAGGGATTCGACAGGAGAGAGAGAAAAAAATAAGTATAAAAAAGGGGAGAAAAGGAAAGAAAAGAAAATCGCACACCGCCCCTCCGCGCGAGAAAATGCGGAATATCTATCGAATATTGAAATAGCAGATGAGAATGTCTCAGTGTGATTGATCGGCGTTTCTCACAAATTTATGCATAGCTGCGTTAAACTGTACTAGACTTCTGTAAGTGATCTTCCATAGGCTCCCTCTCCCACGCTATTATTTCGCACAATTAAAGCTTCACTCGCAGCTGCAAGCTTTCACTATTGAGCCGTACACCGTTGTACTTTAGAATTATTTAGGTGATACATCACGTACTTTCGGATCTTGCCACTTTGAGTACCCCTGAAGACACTGGTGTCCATCGTACATTGTGTGCATCTCATAAGGAAAGGAATAAAAAAAAATAGAAGATAATGCTCAGAGTCAACACATTGATCGACTGATTCCTTCGCCCGCTCATCTGCCGGTTCTCTCGTTCGATATTTTGTTCGCTTCAGTAGTTTGTGCAGTGTTAAGTTTACACGTTCCTTCGCTCATTCTTTTGTCCGCTCCTTAGCTGGCTTATCCGTTCATTAGTCTAGTTCTTCTCGTTTGCTTATTCGCTCGCCAGTTTGACAGTTAACGCGCTCATCCGTTCACTTCTTCCTTTCGGCTCGCTCGCTGTAGTTCTCTCGACCGAGTGCTTGCCCGCCCACTCGCTTATTCCCTCTCCCCATCCTCACTCGCTCACTCGCCACCACGGTGTAAGAATAAGCAAGAGAGGTGCTGACACTCTCCCCACAACGCGCGGGAAAGCACCACCCGCTCGCGTCCAGATTATGTTCGCCTCGGTTACAGCTTGGTCGGCGCCGTCGTAGAGGGCGCTGCGGAGTGCGGTCCCAGCCTCGGCGGCAAGGCCCGAGCTGCCTCTGATTCGTCTTCCGGCTTGCATGTACGGCCACGCTGTTTTGAAGGCACGCTTTTTGTTCGCGTGCGTTTCATGAGCTTGTGCTTGAGTATACTGTCGGCCACGGGCCCTCGAAAAAAGTGGCAGCGGCCTTCTGAGGGGCGTTTGAAATGTCTAGAAAGTGCTTCGTTCCGAACTGCAATCCTGGATACCGGACTTGTGCGGAGCGTGTGCCTATATTCAAAGCGCCGTCCGACAGCGGTCGTCTAGAGCAGTGGCGCCGTGCAAATCTGAGGGCAGACCGAACTCTAATGCCTGGCATTTTTCAGAGGATACGATGTATCGATGGCATATTACGCGGAGCTCGATAAAAGGGTTCCCACCTTATTTCCGAACTGTCCAAAGAACCTCACACGGTCAAATAAACCTCGAAAGCCGCTGCGGAAGAGATAACCTCCCGTGTGCCACAGAAGTTTGTGCAAATTTTGCTGCATGGGCAAGATATTTACTGGGTGGCTTAACTATCATGCACCAAGATTTAAAATATGCAAATGCCACGTAGCTGGACAGAACCAAGGTAATGTTGTCTGCCGTCACTTGGGGATACTCAGAATATATATTTTTTCATTCGGCCTAATTACATAATTATTTTCACAATTGAACAATCAACTTTTCTAATGCTAAAATTGGATAGAAAGTGTGAACGAGAGAATTGTACAGCAACATGTAAAACTGCCGATACAGCTTTCTGTTGCTCAATACGTGATACATAAAAGTGTTTTCCTAGCGTGAAAGAAACCCGCGAACACACGCAAAATTACCGCGCGACTGGCCGCTCGAGGCACTTTGCGTGTATTCGCGGGCTTCTTTCACGCTCGGGTAAACACTTCTACGTAGCTGCGTATTGAGCTGTATCGGGAGTCTTTCATGTTGCTCTACAATTTTCTCATTGACACTTTTAATCTAACTATAATATTTGAGAAGTGGATAAATAATTAAGACTAATTATGTAATTAGGCGGAATGTAAAAAAAATAACCTGGGTATCTCCAAGCGACGGCAACAACATTACTATGATTCTGTCGAGGTACAGCCGCGTCCACGTCTGTGTAG
This sequence comes from Dermacentor silvarum, assembly GCF_013339745.2. NCBI lineage: Eukaryota > Metazoa > Arthropoda > Arachnida > Ixodida > Ixodidae > Dermacentor > Dermacentor silvarum. The sequence continues at coordinate 120,917,082 of NC_051155.1, forward strand.
AGCGCGCGAGCAGCCGGCCTTGCTCTGCGGGGCGACGCCTTGCGGCAGTTACGGAGCCTGAAGAGGTGTGCCAAAGAGCATGCGCGGCCTAACAGACATGCAGATCGGCGCACGCTGCTTTAAACCAGAAATTATGTTGATAAGCGCACTTGTTTTGCCGGTTGTGCGCATTACCCGAGGGCGCCGTCTTACTACGCACGATGGCAAGGGAATTGCGCACGTGAGTGATAACGCGTGCGATTCTGTCACGGCACCTGATATGGAAAACTATGTCTTCACCCATCCCAGATAATGTCATCGGCCAATGAATGACAACATCGCAGGCGCTCTGTCTATATTAGACACAGAAATATCAAACTGATCCAACGAAGCGATCGTTGCTGCTCTAATGGCTATGGTATTGAGCATAATGCAGTTTTCTCCAAAAAACGGCAAGGGATCGAGCCACAGAAAGACGGGGATTCTAAGAATTCCGCAGCGGCCTAACAAGGGAAACCTCAGGAAGGAGGCAAAGTTTCAACCACAAGGCCCCATGTGGAAACGCTCCCCGTAGGCTGAAGCTTCTCTTCTTCGGCAACGGCTGATCACGCCACGTCCTGTAATAATTACTGTTGAGCCAAAATACAAAATAACGCATTATCTATAAGCGCCAAGCGCTGCAGAAGACGGCATCCAAAAATTAACGCCTCGGTTTTCTTTTTACACCGCTGTTGGCGTTATAATTTTTTTCGTATCACCGCCTAATCGGAACGGCCAGAAAGCCCTCATATTTTGTTGTGAGAGTCGGGCGCGTGTTATCAGCTAAAACGCTTAATCTTTTGGCATGGAGATACCGAGAGCGCCATGAGGAAGCGTGCATATTCGGTTAAACAACGGCCCTTTTCAACGTTGCCACTCGTGCAATGCAGGTCTGCATGTATATTAGGCCGCGCATGCTCCTGGGTACAGTGCGTCAGATCCCGCAACTGCCGCACGGTGTCGCCCCGCAGAGCAAGGCCGTATGCTCGCGCGCTCTACACAGACGTGGACGCGGCTGTACGTGACATTTGCGTATTTTTTGAAATCTTTGTGGACCCTGTATAATACTGCTGTTTGCTGTGCAAATGGGTGCCTGATTTTCGAATTTGTTCCATCTTGGCTACTGATTTTTTCACAATGCGCGTGTGGTGTATATTACACGCTTGCATGTTTTTATTCAACATTTTTCCCATTGTGGGAGTGTATGAAAGCGTAGGCTTCTGGGACGGTTATCCGTATTAAAATTATCGAGCTGCTTCATGCACAATTTTTTCGTGTTGTGTCTTTGCAAAAAAGAAAAAAAAAAGGTCTGTGGGATTATTATGTGGTAGGTGTAAGTGTATTTGTGGACAGGCTGTAGCACGCATTGTCAAACACGCTTACATTGGCACATTCTCACATGCAATTTAATAAAAAAGAAAGTCACCTCTTTTTTTAGATCTTGCAAGAGCCACTCAGTCCTCAATGGACGAAAGCCAAATGAATAATATACACGGTATATGTTAAGTAAGTGGAATTGCAATAAAAAAGGCATTTGCTCAGGTTTTCATCAGTAAACTGTATAAGTGATGTTGTAATCCAAGATAAGACGCCTGCCTTCGTCCAGCCTAATAAATTCCCATTTGAAAGAGTTTCTACATAGCTGACGTGCATTCTCATCATAAGTTTTAGCCATGCTCCTTGCTCTAGTGCGTTGCATATCGCAAGCTTGCGCCGTTTCATTCTTAATTCATACCGCGGGCCACACTGAATGCGCGCAACGATGCTTGAATGGTTTTTAGAGTGTGAATGGAAGCAGCGATAAGCATGAAAAAACAACAGTTTCTGGTGCAGTCACTATTTTTCATCTGATCGACGTGTAGCACGCAGGCCCATGTTTTTTTTTTAATGCTTGGATGAACACTAGACCAGACGGAACAAATTGTGCGCGCGAGCGGAACTTGAGTGGGCTTTGAGTGCTGCCCGATCGATCCGTGTTCACGTCATTCACGCCCTGCGTAAGATACCTTCATGTTAGCGAAGCATTAAGCCTGGTACACTTATCACCGTAACCTGAAATAACGAATTACCTGCGCGCTTTGAGTTTTACTCACTCCACTATGAACGAAAATTTAGGGGAGGCCGAGCAATGTCAAGCCGCCGGCGCCGCTGAGCTGGGACCGCTGACAGCGGCGCCATCTATCTGCTCGCAGCAGAGCTACTCGGTGCGCCCGCGCGCTGCCGAACATAATCTGGACGCTCGCTAGCGCACAGTGTCAACACCTAAATGTTCTTACACCGTGCTCGCCACTCACTCCGGCTCCACTAAACGATGCCAGCAATTCTCGTCGCAGAGCTATATCCATTAGAATGAACTGCTACATAGCCGGATAAGTAACAAAGGAAACGCAAGAACATAGCCTGCCAGGTGAATAGACATAATTGCCGCAGATGTAAACATAAAATAAGCAACGCCTCTAATTGCAAACTGCTTAACGAAACGGAGAAATTTCCCAGCTGCACGCGACTGAACGCACGGAAACGCGAGACCAAGGTTTTAAGAGAAAGAGAGAGAAATAGAAGAGAGGAAAGGCAGGGAGGTTAACAAGACGCACGTCCGGTTTGCTACCCTGCACTGGGGAAAGGGGTATAGGGATGAAAAGAGAGAGAAAGGAAATAGAGAGAGCACAGTTTCGCGCACATTTGACACTTTCGCACGAAGTCTACAGACGGTCGCCAAGACCTCGACTTGAGGTAGTGCAACAAGGCTTTCGTGGGTTTCTGTGCCATCGACGCATACGGCCATGGTCCAAGGATCTTCATTTCCGAAAATGGTCGAGAATCCAGCCGGTTCAATGGTGTCCGGAGAGCTTCACGCTCGACGTCGAACTGGGGACAGAGACATAAGACATGTTCAATTGTTTCTCTGGTTCCACAAGAGTCACACATGGGCGTATCCCCCATTCCAATGCGGAACGAGTAGGCCTTTGTAAATGCCACACCGAGCCAGAGGCGGCACAGTACTGTCGCCTCAGAGCGGGAAATGTTTGATGGCATTTGAAGCCTCATGGATGGGTCAATTTTATGGAGATGGCACTTCGGGTTAAGAGAAGACCAATATTTGTGTGTCATAGCTTTAGCCACGAAAAGAAGTTTTCTGCAGCGTCGGTCCTGGATAAGGGGATTGGGACTGGTCGGCCTTCCAGATGAGCAGACCGGGCGGCTTCGTCGGCGACGTCATTACCAGCAATGCTGGTATGTCCCGGTAGCCACTGAAATATAATTTCATGCCCTCTAGCGATAGCTTGATGGTGGTCTTCTCTTATCTCATATACCAGCTGCTCATGAGTCCTGTGATAAATGGCAAAATGCAGACTCTGAAGTGCTGCCTTAGAATCACAAATATGACCCATTTCTGAGGTGTCTCTTGCAGGAGGTATTGTACAGCAGCACGCAGGGCAGCAAGCTCTGCCGCCGTTGATGTTGTGA